>NW_027250739.1:0-113749 GCF_044704955.1 Pristiophorus japonicus | reverse complement strand
GACCGGCTGCAATGAGAGGGCATCATTTCACCGATCGAGTTCAACGGAGTGGGCCAGCCCAATCAATCCTGTCCTCAAGGGAGACGGCACCATCAGAATCTGTGGCGATTACAAAGTAAATATCAATCGTTTCTCTCTGCAGGACCAATACCCACTACCAAAGGCCAACGATCTCTTTGCAACGCTGGCGGGAGGAATGATGTTCACGAAGCTGGCTCTGACTTCAGCCTACATGACGCAGGAACTGGAGGAATCATCGAAGGGCCTCACCTGCATCAACACGCACAAAGGTCTTTTTATTTATATCAATTGCCCATTTGGAATTTGATCAGCGGCGGCGATATTCCATGGAAACATGGAAAGCTTACTGAAGTCGGTCCCGCACACCGTGGTCTTCCAGGACGACATCTTGGTAACAGGTTGGGACACAGTCGAGCATCTGCAGAACCTGGAGGAGATTCTTCGTTGACTCAACCGCGTGGGGCTCAGGTTAAAACGATCAAAGTGCGTTTTCCTGGCACCTGAAGTGGAGTTCTTGGGAAGGAGGATTGCGGCGGACGGTATCAGGCCCACCAACACGAAGACGGAGGCAATCGAGAACGCACCGAGGCCACAGAATGTGACGGAGCTGCGGTCGTTTCTGGAACTCCTGAACTACTTTGGTAACTTCTTACTGGGTCTCAGCGCACTGTTAGAACCACTGCATGTCTTACTATGAAAAGGGGACGAATAGGTTTGGGGCAAAAGCCAAGAAAATGCCTTTGTAAATGCGAGAAAATTATGATGCTCAAACAAATTGCTTGTGTTGTATGATCCATGTAAGCGTTTGGTACTAGCATGTGATGCGTCGTCATATGGCGTCGGGTGTGTATTGCAACAAGCTAATGATTTCGGGAAACTGCAACTGGTTGCTTATGCATTCAGGAGTCTGTCTAAGGCTGAGAGAACCTACAGCATGATTGAGAAAGAAGCGTTCGTGTGTGTCTATGGGGTAAAGAAAATGCATCAATACCTGCTTGGGCTAAAATTCGAATTTGAAACTGACCGCAAGCCACTCATATCCCTGTTTTCCGAGAGTAAAGGGATAATACCAACACATCGGCCCGCATCCAGAGATGGGCGCTCATGTTGTCCGCATACAACTACGCCATCCGCCACTGGCCAGGCACAGAAAACTGCGCCAATGCTCTCAATAGGCTGCCATTGCCCACCACGGGAATGGAAATGGCGCAGCCCGCAGATTTAGCCATTGTTCTGGAAGCATTTGAGAATGAGCAATCACCCGTCACTGCCCGGCAGATCAAAACCTGGACAAGCCAGGACCCCTTATTATTTCTAGTCAAAAGCTGTGTGCTTCACGGGAGCTGATCCAGTGTCCCAGTGGAAATGCAGGACGAGATAAAGCCATTCCAGCGGCGCAAAGATGAAATATTTATACAGGCAGACTGCCTTCTGTGGGGCAATCGTGTAGTGGTTCCCAAGAAGGGCAGAGACACCTTCATCAATGACCTCCACAGTACCCACCCAGGCATCGTAATGATGAAAGCGATAGCCAGATACCACGTGTGGTGGCCCGGTATCAATGCAGACTTAGGAGAGTCCTGCATTCACAGATGTAATGCATGCTCGTAGTTAAGCAATGCACCCAGGGAGGCGCCGCTAAGTTTATGGTCTTGGCCCTCCAAACCGTGTTCTAGGGTACACGTCGACTATGCAGGCCCGTTCTTGGGTAAAATGTTCCTTGTGGTTGTAGATGCGTACTCCAAGTGGATTGAATGTGAGATAATATCAGCTAGCACGTCCACTACCACTACTGAACACCTGCGGGCCATGTTTGCCACACATAGCTGACCCGATGTCCTGGTAAGCGACAATGAGCCATGTTTTACCAGTGCTAAGTTCAAAGAATTCATGACCCATAACAGGATCAAACATGTCATATCTGCCCCAATTAAACCAGCGTCCAATAGTCAGGCAGAGAGAGTAGTGCAAACCATCAAGGAAGGCTTGAAGAGGGTAACTGAAGGCTCACTGCAGACTCGCCTATCCCGAATCCTGCTTAGTTACCGCACGAGACCCCACTCGCTCACTGGGATCCCACCTGCTGAACTACTCATGAAAAGAGCACTTAAGACAAGGCTCTCGTTAGTTCACCCTGATCTACATGAACAGGTAGAGAGCAGGCGGCTTCAACAAAGAACATACCATGATAGCGCAAATGTGTCACGCGAGATTGAAATCAATGATCCTATATTTGTATTAAATTATGGACAAGGTCCCAAGTGGCTTCCCGGCACTGTCGTGGCCAAAGAGGGGAGCAGGGCGTTTCGGGTCAAACTTTCAAATGGACTCATTCACCGGAAACACTTGGACCAAATCAAACTCAGATTGACGGACTATCCTGAACAACTCACCTTGGACCCTACCTGTTTTGATCCCCCAACATGCACACCAGTGGCAACCAGCACCACAGTTGACCAGGACGCAGAACCCATCATCCACAGCAGCCCAGCAGGGCCCAACACACCAGGCCCAGCAAGGCTAGCTGCACAGCAGCCCAGCGAGGGCCCAACAAATGATTCAACAATACCAGCTTTCACACCGAGACGATCAACCAGGGCAAGAAGGGCCCCAGATCGACTCACGAATTGTAAATAGTTACACTATTGACTTTGTGTGGGAGTGTTGTTATATATGTAAACTTGTATTTACTCTGTACAACCACCAGAGGGCTCATCCCCTGGAGTCCCAAGGGATCCCATAAACTCGTGGGAGCACAGATATTTAAAGAGGCCTCACAGGTTGGAGGGGCACTTTGGAGACCTGCAATAAAAGACTAAGGTCACACTTTACTTTGAGCTCACAGTGTTCGTCTGACTCTTTCTCCATACATAACAGTTAGCCCAATCTATATGTAGATTAAAGTCACCCATGATAACTGCTGTACCTTTATTGCACGCATCCCTAATTTCTTGTTTGATGCTGTCCCCAACCTCACTACTACTGTTTGGTGGTCTGTACACAACTCCCACTAGCATTTTCTTCCCTTTGGTATTCCGCAGCTCTACCCATACAGATTCCATATCATCCAAGCTACTATCCTTCCTTACTACTGCGTTAATCTCCTCTTTAACCAGCAAAGCTACCCCACCTCCTTTTCCTTTCTGTCTATCCTTCTTGAATATTGAATACCGCTGGATGTTAAATTCCCAGCCTTGGTCACCCTGGAGCCATGTCTCCGTAATCCCAATTACATCATATCCGTTACCAACTATCTGCGCAATAACTTCATCCACCTTATTACGAAAGGTCCCATTCTGACCTTTAATTTCCCCCCTAGGTTGTATTTTGCGCATATCACGCAGCTTCTACATTGGTCCTCTATATCTCTACCCATTCCCTTCTACCACCAGCATCTGGACATCAAGCTTATCATGTTGGTTCTACTTGTATTGTACATGCTCCGACCTGGCCTACCCCGGCCAGTGTACCTGTCTCCACCACCCGCTTGGCTGCTTCGTCTGCCCATGCATTTCCTTGTTGATATTGATCGGTAATTTTTATGTGCGCTTTGACCTTTATTATCGCACACTCCCGGGGTAGGAGGGAGACTTCCACTAATTTTTTAACAATCTCCTCATGTTTAATTGGCCCTCCTCCTGAGGTCATGTATCCCCATGCACTACTCCAAAAGCATATCGATTGTCTGTATAGATGTTTACTCGTTTTCCCCTAGCCAGCCTCAGAGCCTCAGTGAGAGCCACTAATTCAGCCACTGGAGCTGATAGGCCCCCTTCTCACCTTCCTTCCCTTTTGACCTGTCCGCTGCTATCTACCACGGCCCATGCCGTCTGTGGTGTCCCGTTGATATAGCGCCGAGACCCATCTACATATAGATCCATGTCTGCCTCCTCAAGTGGGGTTTCACTAGCCTGACTACTTCCCTCGTCTTCTCCTGTTGGGCTACACTGATGCTCTTTTCCCTCCATAATGATCCACCCTGCAAGGTTGGTACAGTTGTCTTTTATTATTGTTACCGTCCCGTTAGGGGATAAAAGCATTGCTTCCCACCTTGCCCTTCGTACATCGGATACCGTTTTTAGCCTTCCTGCGTTAAGCAATTCTATTAAGGTATGCTGTGTATGTGTCCCAACATTACTATGCCACTGGCCTATGCCTATTCTCCGTGTAATGATCTTTACTGTGGTTGGTATAGATGTGGAAGGGCCTATTCTGGTCGGGTAATCCCAGGGCTGGAGCACTTGTGAGAGCTTGTTTTAATCTTACAACCACAATTTCCTGATCTCGGCATTTCTGCAGTAGTTGAATAGTCCTCGTACCCGCCTGACCCCTTTCATGGTTCCTGGCCTGGGCATTGATTGAATTGCTTCCTTTCTGTCCTTAGGCATCTGTCTCTTCCCTTGTGAAATTATGTATCCTAGATGTTACTTCGCTCCTTCCCACCTGCATCGGCCTAGGATTTATTTTTAATCCTGCGCTCTGTAGAGCTCCTAGCACTGTAATTAAAGCTAGTACGTGTTGTTGTTCTGTACTGGAGGCAATCAGGATATCATTCATATACTGCAGAAGGGTGCTCCCTTCTTTGCCTGTTGGGGGCCTTGCCTTCCTGCGCCTCCTCCCTTATTGCAGCTAAAACATATCAGGGGAGCTGCGCAGGGGTGTGTCTCTTCCCCCTTCGTCTCTGCTGCTAACATAACTGCTGTTATTTTAGCTACCTTCTCCCGTTGTTCTGACTTTAACTCCTCTATGTGTTCTGCCCACTCCAAAGTTTCATCCTGCACTCTAAATCCCAACTTAATTATTTTTGCTGGGCTTCTCCTAGCCCGTCTGTAAACATCCCCTGCTTGAGGAATTCCAATTTTTGCATTTTTTGCTACGGCTGTGCACTGCACTATCTTTTATCTCTTCCAGCTTATTTATCTTAGCTTCTAACTCTTGACTTTGTTTTGTTTGATTATCTATTCTTATTCTGACTATTCCAGCATTTCCTCTGTCAGGTGAGTTTTCTGGCTGCCATCCTTGCTTTTTCATTTCTTTTATTAAGAAACCCAAATGAATAATATCCAGTATAAAACAGCTGTCAATGGAAAGGGTTAACTTCTTTGCCGGTTTCTAAGAAGGCCTGATGTCATTATGTGACTTCGCGTAATTTTTTTAATCTTTCCCCATATCAGAAATTTTTTCCCAAGTCTTGGTGCCTTCAAAGCTTGCTTAGAAATTAGGAATCCGTTAAAGCAGCAGAAATCATTAGTAAAGCTGCCATAATTAGCTTTAAATAAAACATTTTCATCGGGAAAGACAGCATTCTAGATTAAACTCCAAGTGTTTCGAAACTTTCAATTCAAATACTTGCCAAAGGCTTTTTAAAAAATTGATTTAAAATGAGACCACACATTTTTAATAGCTATTTGTTTACTGGAATCCAATTTAAAATAAGTACTGGCAACTGTGGCTTATTTATCTTAGCTCTGTAGATCATAATCAAAACAATCAGGGAAACTGACACACTTTTTACATTTTCACACAAGCTATATACCAGGTTCTGTTCACTGAGCAAATCTTGTGTTTTATTTCTCTCAGCACAAAAGTTAAACTTCCATGCCGGTTCCATCTTTTTTAAGAATTTAAAATTCAGCAACATTTTCTAATTCCCAGTTTTTTTCCCTTCCTTTGCTGAGTTCACATAGCTTAGATCTTTTTCCCTCATTATTTTCAAAAGCTCTCCTGGTGTTTAGACCGTTCGGGACTTTTTCTCGATAAGCACTGTCCATTTTGAAAAGGTTTTCAAACTCGAAATTAAAATTTTTCTTTACTGCAGTGAAACCTTTTTGTAATTTAAAATCATTATCAACATAGAGTGTCTTTTATCTCTTTTCCAATATTCACACTTTGAAACAAAGCCGAGATTTCACTGTGGCCATTGTGAAAATTCGGCTTTCGTTTGTTAATTACCCTCCAATAAAACCAATATTTTTTTCACAGCCAATATCAACTAGTATCTCTTTCCCAATTAGACGTTCAATTCATTTTTCTTTTAGCAGTCTAGTTTCAAGGTTGCGTCTTTATCTTTTGATAAAAAACAAGCTGTCCTTTGTGAACTCAACAGTCAAGCTTCCACGCGAACACTTTCACTTAAAGACTGACATTCACACCTAATACAGCTTATCCGATGTTTTTTTCAGCAACTTAATCGCAAACATTTTTTCGTCTGGATACGTTTACACCTCTACCAGATTCCGTGTACTGTTTCCAAGCCCTTGGACCCGTCTAATGTCCGGGCGGACTAACAATACTGCTTGCCTCCCTAATCTGGTTACTCCGACTGGAAGTGTCGGTTTTATTTTTCGTCTTTTCCCTGTTAGCACTTGTACCTGGGACCCTTTTGGTCCATATCTCAGAGACCGCACTTGATCTTCATTTTATCCCACTGGCCAGTTTTCCTAAACATCTTGGGGTCCCACTCCCCTTTTTAGGTTGTATTCCTTCTTTTTCAGGCAATACACCTATCCCCAATCTTGGTTTTCATCCTTCCGTGGTTCGCTATAACTTTGTTCCACAGATTACCCCCTTCTAGTTCTTTATACAGATTACCTCCTTCCCCGTCAATGCTACAGCTGCAGGTGGTACAAAATCATACTCACTGCCATTGCTAGCTGTCACATCATCCAGGTAGGAGGGTCTGTACCCTGCTCGCAGCGTCAATTGTAGAGGTAAAAGGAAGGCTTCTAGCCCTCGGGACGGATTACCTGATATAGGTAATTGACACCTCGCCCTTCTGTTGGGGTAAAAGGAAGGCTTCTCTCCCTCGGGGTGGATTACTTGATATAGATAATCGACACCTCACCCTTCGCCCTCTGTATAGCGACCATGGAAGTAAACAAATGAAACCTTAGGTTTAACCGGCTTAATTTCGAGCAATGCAAGGGAAGGTTCAGTCGTGGAACCTTCAAAATATAAGAGGTTTCGAGTATAATTTATACAGGTTTTGGAGAGGAGCTACTCTCTTACAAAATCATCGATAGGTCTATTGCTATCAGCGGAGTTACATTGAGTTGTCGTCTCTTATCAGACTGGCTCTAAATGGTACATGCAATTTGTCTATCTCCCATCATAGGTTAATTGTGTTTGTTCACTTAAATGTGCACTTTGCCTTAGTCTATATCGCCGAAAGTAACTGTTCTCAAAATACTGGCTTCCTTATCTTTTCCTCAGAGACTTCTGATCAAAATTGTAACTGCTGACTTGTTATGTGTTATAAGTGCGCTATACCTACATACGCAAATGTTACGCACATAGGCAATTCCTCAGATCTAATACTGATTAGTTCACCACCTTCAGCATTGTGTTCTGACCACCTATCTGTCTACTCTTTTGCCTGCTATAATTTATATCCCTTACACATTTGTTTTAAAGAAAAGTTTATAGTTATTGACACAGTCTTGTTCAAAAATATTATTTTTATTTCCTTCTATATAAGTAATTTTAACTATTCAATCAAAACTGCGTGTCTGCCTTAGAGGTTCAAATACTTTTTCAAGCTTCCTTTCCGTGCACCAACATAATTTATAAGAACATTTAACCTGAATGCATTAATTGCAGGATCCAGAGCATTCTCCATAGAACTGTATATAGTGCACATGTGTAATTTCTAAACAGGTTGTGGTCAAGAAGGTAAATTCGAGCATTTTATGTTTTGTAATAACTAAAACATAACTGTAGGCGGAAGACCTTCTCCACCAGAGTATCATTTTTCTTCCTCGAACAGTCTGGTCACACGACAACAAGGAAAGACCCCAGAAATTTCTTCGCTGCTTTCTTCTGAATCTTTTCTAACTTGGTTTTTCCCAACATGTTAATTTTGCAACATTTCCACACATTTACATTCCATGGTTAATTTGTTCCAAGCCTGTGAAATGCCAATTTTTTTTCACAAGTCCAGACCGGTTAACAAAAACATAACTTTGTGTTGTGAAAAATGTGGTCAAGTTTTGGGAACTACATAATATTCTACACACAGGTTTGAAAATAATTCTCTTTGTTTGTGAAAGTTCTGCTGAATGTCTTAATGTTATGTTGCTTACGATGGACTGAATGGCCCGCTCTTTGGGCTCAATTTTCTCCGTTCATTTGCGCCGTTTTGTTTTGCGTATTTATTTTTTTCAAAGTTTCCCCCTGCGATCTGCGCCGGCGTAACTGACTTAGTTATGATTTTTTTACGTTCTCTCATGTCTGCGCTGGTTTTTTCAATTGATCGCAGTTTGACCAAAAAAATTTTCTGTTAGGTCGGCGTATCTGGTCACTCCCAAAAAACCTGCTGGTGAGTTAGGAAAACCAGCGCACATTCACAACTCTGCGCTGAAAGACGCCATTGTTGTTAAATCGAAGATTTTGGAGGGAGTCAAGAACACTGTCAAAATCAATAATAAAGTTCAACTTTTTTTTAGTGTAAATTTGTTGGATTTCAGAAGTTCTCTCATTTTTTAACTCACTCACATGCCACCAGCGAATGGCTTGAAGCAGGGCTGGTGGGTTATAGGTTTGGCCGACAAAATCGTCCCTGCGCCTGGACGAACGGGCTCAGCTAATACAAGCTGTGGGGGTAGCCGGGGTAGCCTCCATGAGCGCACCTCCTCCAAAGTCAGGAAAACAGTGGGAGCTTCATCCAGCTCCATCCCCTCCCCCTCCCCCTCAACCCCATGTTCTTGGTCTGGAGGGTTGGATTGGAAGATGTTCTCCTCTTCAGGCTCATCCTTTTCTGAATCTTCTTCTGCATTGTCAGGGTTGGCCTCAAGTTCTGCAAAAGATAACAGAACAGTCAAATGGTTAGCAGCAGAGGTGGGGGCAAGGTGGGTGGCAAGAGTAGGTTCACACATTGCAGGCCAGGCAGCAGGCTGATTTGAAGGACCACGATGAATTTGCAGGACTTACCCTCGCCCTCGAGTGTGGGCCCAGCTTGTGCAGTGGTGATTGCTTTTCTCCAGGCAGGACCCATCAAAGCAGCGACCCTCTCTTCCAAGGGTGTCAGTGAGTGCAGATTTGCCGAGCCTCCTCCTGTTTGAGTTCTTTCCCTTTTATTATGTGCCACCTTCCTCTGCAAAGATGAAAATGCAACTTTTTAGAGAGGGTGTCTTTCTGCTAGGTGAGACATATACAGCTGGTCACATTTACAATTGCAATTGCAATTCCAGTTAATAAATGAAAATATTACTTGCACTAACTACTTGACCAAGGTCCTGCCATTTCTTTTTGCACTGGCCTCCAGATCTCGTAGTGGTCACCATTGTACAGTAATTTTCTGCAAGTTGGTTCCAGCGTTTCTTCATTTCTTTGGGTGGAACTTTTATGTGACCTCTGCTGGTGTCCAGCTCCTGCCATCTGTTCTCAATCACAGTAACTAGTGCCTCCACTTCTTCCTGTAAGAAATTCTTGATCCTTGCACTGCGTTGCATCTGGTTTTGCTCCAGCTGTGATTTTCCCAATGCTTTCACACAGCACTCCTTCTCACACACAACTGGCTCTTTAAAAATGTCCAATTGCCAACTCGAAGCTGTACTGAGCATGTGTGTACATTGGAACGACGTCAAAAACATAACTTTTTTTCCGCACATGTGCAGAAGGTGCAGCTTCATTTTTCGGCGCAGGCAGCAGGCTCTATCCCCCAAGGCGACTGGACACGCTGCGCAGTGCCAAATTTGAATTATACTTTGGGGAAACTTTGGCAAAATATTTCTGCCACATTTCTGGCCTCGAAAAACGGGCGTAACTCTGGCAATACGCCAGAAAACGGGCTTGGGCAAAATTGAGCCCGATGTATTGAAGTGTTAAGGTGATGCGCGTTTGGGACATTGCCGGCTTTGGCCGCAGGTTTCTGGTGGAGAAAGAAATGCATAGTTTTTACAAGAGCTCAGGGATATACAAGAGGGATTTCTTACACTACATCAGTGACTACATCTCAAAAGGTACTTCATTGGATGTAAAACACTTTCTGACATCCTGAGGTCATGAAAGGCACTGTCTGTCTTACAAAAGTTCCTTTTAGATCCTTATTTGACAAACAAAAATGCCAAATTATACACACGTGAACATATTTCTGCTTATTGATTGTAAAGTTTTTCCTGAGTAGAGGCAATCATGATGTGAAGTAGAATAATGTTGATAATCATCTTTTCAGTTATTGATTGGAAGTATCCAGCAGAGCACACTGATAGCTGAAGAGTGTCAAGGTCAACAATACCACTTCCCCGGAGAGTTATACATTTCCTCTTCAGACTGAGTTGCATTCTGTGAGAAACTAGGTTTAGCTTAGATTTGCTTCACAGTGTTCAAAACTTTAAACATTTAAAAGGAATTGAGGGATCGATACATTGTTCAGTGACATAAAAATATTTTGTTCAATAAACGAAGGAGGTTGAAAAAGTCATATTTTATGAAATATTAGGTTCTGAGCAATGGAGTGGTAAAAACGTGATGCCTTATTGCGAAGGGGCATGGCTTTGCACTGAAACTCTTTTGAGTGAAACTCTTTTGAGTGGCTTTGCACTGAATTCCTGATCTCCAGCAGATCAGGTGGTGAAGATCATATTTCCAGGTGGATTGCATGTGGAAAGAAGAGGAATCAGAGGTCGGGACACCACTGTGCTGTTCACCTGCAGCTCAATGTGGCCAGTTCAAAGCAGCATTGGAAGACGCCCAGGAGCAGGTCACTTCCCCAACAGGAATGGAAACTGGAAATAAAGTGAAAATTAGAAAGAAAAAAAAAAGGAGGAGGTTGTCTCCTCATCAAGCTAAGAAAGGCTCGTAACTCCTCAGTGGAGGCAGATACAGGATTCAGTTAGTTAATTAACACAAGACAATTTTATTGAACAAGACACTTTTAGTGCTAAAAAAAAAACAGTAATGTTTTAAATAATATCTGTAATTTTACCAGAACTGTGCCAGAAATTATTAATACACCATGAGAGGCCCATGAGTGTTAAATATATCTCACAATGTGGGATAAAACACTGACAATCTCACTGATAATTTACAATTCCGAAGAACATACTACACAGTACTATACTGCTTAGATTGTACTAGGACTTATTTTTTAGGACGAAATAACCTTTCATTCACTAAAAGAATATAATTCCTGAAGGTCAATGATTACACGACCAATCCTTCAATAAACTATGAACAAAGGTTTTTAGGGAACATACTAAGAATGCAAATGAAATAAAATCACACCATCAGACGAGGCATGTAGCCTCATGGCTTCAACCAATAATACCTCAACAAGAGACATTGACAAATAATTATCAGTTTGTGGGTGGACACCTATTTTTTAGAACTAAAACTGTGTTACATGTGGGTGGGAGATACATGGGGGTCATCTCGCTTGTTTTTTTTTAAAGATTATTATCCGTTTATCACATTTTTGGAAATACCTTTACCTATTAAACTTTTGTGAAACTTCTTCAGTGGCCAGAATATTTATTGTTCAACCAAATGGACAGCAGATTCTGAGGAAAGGACACCACAAATAGCCCTCAGCTGGTCTCCAAACAGACTCATTCCTCTGATTTCAGTGGCCCAGATTTTTCTGGAGTGGACATCTTTCAGCCCCCACTGTGTTAGAATTTTTCCCCTTACCTTTCAGTTTGAAATTTGTTTTCACTTCAAATTGCTAGAAATGTGAGCTGATAACAGCGCACCGAGTGCAACAGGGCATCTAGGACCTTGGTGAGTGACAGGACCAATAGTCTATCTCCTTAACCAATGAGATTTAAGGATAAATAGAGGAACAACGGAGAAGGAAATAGGGTGAATTAGAGTCAAATTAGATACAGAAAGAGAAATAAAGAGAGGAAAAGAAAGATTGGATAAAAGAAAAGAAAAAAGAGACAGAAAGGAAAAGTTAAAAAAAATTAAAACTATTTAAAAATCTGTAGCAATCATTTACAACCTGTAGGACTAAGATTCCATAATTCCAATTGTTCCCTTTCTGGGCTAGAAAAGTTGTGTGGCAATGTAGGAACATAAATCTTGTCATTAAAATGTAACTTATGCTGTTAAGTATCAGCCCTAGCTTTCTGCAATTAATGTGCAAATGCAGCAACTTTGTGAAACTCACAGTGAGGTTGAGGACGAGCTGATATTTTCCTGAAGCTAACAGTGGAGTGGCGCAAATCATCCAGCAACTTGTGATGATTCGTAATTCATGGGGTTTCGCTTTCCCGCCACAAGTTGCTGAGTCATTTACACATTAATAATGGCGAGCGCTATTAAACTCGCTGTTATATCTATTGGCAGCAAATTCTGGCCCATTATGCCTATTTGTGAAGCATCTTGGGAAGCTCTTCTACATTAAAGGCACTATATAAATGCAAGTTGTTGCTGCTGATGTTCACTGAAATTCCATCGATATCAGTATTAAGGAGCAAACACAACCCAAGGCGATTCCTTTGGTGACATTGTCACAGCATGTCTGCACTACTATTTACTGAACTGAATATTGATCTACCTATCTAATATATATGTAAAATTAAGTAGATGGAGTGCGTGCTTCATTAAAAATATTCTTGATAATCTTGTCCCTTTGGGCAAATCCCTCATACTACATGTAATACCAGTTAATTGTTAATGTCCAGCGTGTCACACCTTGCCTGTCACACTCACCCACCCTGGAGTCTCATACAGCAGGACTGACTGTATTGTAAAAGTCATGTAATAATTCCTGCTCTGCAATGTAAAACTGAGGCAAAATAGTAATGTCAGTGAATTTGTTTGCAATTCACGACTTTCCAGCCCTTACCCCACCATTTATAAAATATTTTCATCCTGCTGTTAATAAAGATTAGTTTCAGCTGCCTCACACTCATGTTGAGCAAAACTTTGGGCCCTGATATATCAATTGTCTGAGGACCTCTGATCTCCTAGTATTAAATGTCCCCTCACCACCACCCCAGTGATAATCTGTGCACCATCAGTGGCCCATTCTTGAAGTCCTCTTTAAAAATCCTCATGTCTATGTTGAACTGTTAATATAACAGTCAGCTTTCAAAAACACCGTTCCTGCTTATCACATCTCTTTACTTTTCCCAAGGCCAATCCCAATAATAACTCAGTATCAGATCATCCGAGCACAACCAATGGCCACTGGTAAATAATTAACATCCACAATCCATCCCACTGAGCAACAAAACGCCTCCATGCCCGGCTCTCCAAACCGGCTCCTCCCCTACCCCGCCCCACCCCCGCATTATACAGAGCATCGTAACAGCTCCTGGCACACCACTAGACCCCCTCCACTGAAACTTCCAAAAGTGGCACAGGACTCCCAGTGAGCAGTGGAATCAGCCCTCGCACACCAGTCTTAACCCCCCCTCCCCCCCCCGTCTCCCCCCCACCAATACTTCAGCAGCAAAAATGCCTCTGGAGCACCAGTCACAGCAGCAAATCTGCCCAGTGAGGGTGAAGAACGCCCTTAGTGAGGGTCATTTTAACAGAACCCCCGCCAGAGAGGAACTGACGGGATCAAATCGGCCAACAGTTTACAACCTGCTCAATTTTACTTTCCGTTGAAGTCATAATTAGATTAATGTTTCCCCCAGTAAACATAGAAACATAGAAAATAGGTGCAGGAGTAGGTCATTTGGACCTTCAAGCCTGCACCACCATTCAATAAGATCATGGCTGATCATTCACCTCAGTAACCTTTTCCTGCTTTCTCTCCATACCTCTTGATCCCTTTAGCCATAAGGGCCATATCTAACTCCCTCTTGAATATATCTAACGAACTGGCATCAACAACTCTCTGCGGTAGAGAATTCCACAGGTTCACAACTCTCTGAGTGAAGAAGTTTCTCCTCATCTCGGTCCTAAATGGCTTACCCCTTATCCTTAGACTGTGACCCCTGGTTCTGGACTTCCCCAACATTGGAAACATTCTTCCTGCATCTAACCTGTCCAGTCCTGTCAGAATTTTACATGTTTCGATGAGATCCCCTCTCATTCTTCTAAACTCCAGTGAATACAGGCCCAGTTGATCCAGTCTCTCCTCATATGTCAGTCCTGCCATCCCGGGAATCAGTCTGGTGAACCTTCGCTGCTCTCCCTCAATAGTAAGAATGTCCTTCCTCAGATTAGGAGACCAAAACTGAACACAATATTCCAGCTGAGGCCTCACCAAGGCCCTGTACAACTGCAGTAAGACCTCCCTGCTCCTATAGTCAAATCCCCAAGCTATGAAGGCCAACATGCCATTTGCCTTCTTCACCGCCTGCTGTACCTGCATGCCAACTTTCAATGACTGATGTACCATGACACCCAGGTCCCGTTGCACCTCCCCTTTTCCTAATTTGCCGCCATTGAGAAAATAGTCTGCCTTCACGCTTTTGCCACCAAAGTGGATAACCTCACATTTATCCACATTATACTGCATCTGCCATGCATTTGCCCACTCACCTTACCTGTCCAAGTCACCCTGCAGCCTCTTAACATCCTCCTCACAGCTCACACCGCCACCCAGCTTAGTGTCGTCTGCAAATCTGGAGATATTACATTCAATTCCTTCGTCTAAATCATTAATGTATATTGTAAATAGCTGGGGTCACAGCACTGAACCTTACGGTACCCCACTGGCGACTGACTGCCATTCTGAAAAGGACCGTTTATTCCTACTCTTTGCTTCCTGTCTGCCAACCAGTTCTCTATCCACATCTATACATTATCCCCAATACAATGTGCTTTAATTTTGCACACTAATCTCTTGTGTGGGACCTTGTCAAAATCCTTTTGAAAGTCCAAATACATCACATCCACTGGTTCTTCCTTGTCCACTCTACTGGTTACATCCCCCCAAAATTCTAGAAGATTTGTCAAGCATGATTTCTCTTTCATAAAACCACGCTGACTTGAACCGATTCTGTCACTGCATTCCAAATGTGCTACTATTTCATCTTTAATAATTGATTCCAACATTTTCCCCACTACCGATGTCAGGCTAATTCCCCGTTTTCTCTCTCCCTCCTTTTTTGAAAAGTGATGTTACATTAGCTACCCTCCAGTCCATATGAACTGATCCAGAGTTGATAGACTGTTGGAAAATGATCATCAATGCATCCACTATTTCTATGGCCACTTCCTTAAGTACTCTGGGATGCAGACTATCAGGCCCTGGGGATTTATCAGCCTTCAATCCCATCAATTTCCCTAACACAATTTCGTGACTAATAAGGATTTCCTTCAGTTCCTCCTTCTCGCTAGACCCTCGGTCCCTTAGTATTTCCGGAAGGTTATTTGTGTCTTCCTTCGTGAAGACAGAACCAAAGTATTTGTTCAATTGGTCTGCCGTTTCTCTGTTCCCCATTATAAATTCACCTGATTCTGACTGCAAAGGACCTATGTTTGTCTTCACTAATCTCTTTCTCTTCACATATCTATTGAAGCTTTTGCAGTCAGTTTTTATGCTCCCAACAAGCTTCCTCTCATACTCTATTTTCCCCCTCCGAATTAAATACTTTATTCTCCTCTGCTAGATTCTAAATTTCTCCCAGTCCTCAGGTTTGCTGCTTTTTCTGGCCAATTTAAATGCCTCTTCCTTGGATTTAACACTAACACTAATTTCCCTTGTTAGCCACAGTTGAGCCACCTCCCCCATTTTATTTTTACTCCAGAGAGGGATGTACAATTTTTGAAGTTCATTCATGTGATCTTTAAAAGTCTGCCTTTGCCTATCCACCGTTAACCCTTTAAGTATCATTCACCAATCTATCCAAGCCAATTCACGTCTCATACCATCAAAGTTACCTTTCTTTAAGTTCAGAACCCCTAGTCTCTGAATTAACTGTGTCACTCTCCATCTTAATAAAGAATTCTACCATATTATGGTCACTCTTCCCCAAGGAGCCTCTCACAACAAGATTGCTAATTAATCCTCTCTCATTACACATCACCCAGTCTAGGATGGCCAGCTCTCTCGTGGTAATTTTAATTTCAAACACATATGAGACGGAGAGAGCGAGAAGCACAGATGGTTCCTGTCCTATTTTAATTTTATTTTATTTATAAAACAAGTTGAATTTTGAAAGCAAACAAAGCCTGTTTGAGGGAAATAGATAGGAAGAGAGGATGGCGAAAGAGAAGAGGAGAAGGAGAATTAGTTGAGGGTGAGGTGTCTCTGAACACTCGGCACCACCTTTGGGGGAACAATGGGGGTGGATGGATGCATAAGGGTAAGATAAGTGACAGCAAGGGGAGGGGAGTATCATGTATCTTCCATTATTATATATAACTGTATCCTAACATGCTATACATGACTGTAATAAGATATGACCTGTAACCACCAGCATACCTTACCACCAGGGGTGCACTTACAAGAGACAAGTATATAAGGACAGGTCTCAGGCAAGTGCAGCATTCCAGAGCTGTGAAATAAAGGTGCAGGTCCAGAGTGACCTTGACTTCACTACATGCCTTTTGTGAATCTGTACTGAGGGGACAGGACTTTACAGTGGCGACGAGTTACGGGATTACAGAATCCACAGAATGGCGAACAACGGATCAGATGAAAAGTACAATGCGGGAGACAATTGGGAGGACTTTATAGAAAGGCTCCAGCAAAGCTTTGTAACCAAAGACTGGTTAGGTGACGATAAGGCAGACAAGAGAGGAACCCATCTCTTGACCAGCTGTGGCTCGAAAACATACGCTTTAATGAAGGATCTGTTGGCACCCGAGAAACCAGCAAGCAAGTCGTTTGAAGAATTGAGCACACTGGTAAGAGACCACCTGAAGCCAGCGAGCAGCCGACACATGGCCAGACACAGGTTCTACAACTACAGACGCTGTGTGGGTCAGAGCATAACCGACTTCGTGGCAGAACTTCGGAGGTTGGCTAGTTTATGTGAGTTCTCCGATGAACTGAGGAGAGAAATGCTGAGAGACTTTTTCATTGAAGGAATAGGCCACACAGGCATATTCTGAAAGCTCATAGAGACCAAGAACCTGAACTTAGAGGCAGCAGCACTGGTTGCACAGACATTCTTGGTAGGGGAAGAAGAAACGAGGTTGATTTACAATGCAGGTACGACAACTAACGAAATATCGGAACAAGAAGTTCACAGCACTAAACAAGCTGCTACTCCCACACACAGACAAAACCGGGAGAACAGGCTCTCGACAGCAGGCAGAAGCCATCAAGTGCCACAGGAACGGCTGTTCACACCTCATCAACCCACAATGCGAGCAATCAACTACAAACTGAGAGAAGCTTAAGAGAGATCAGCCAGACGCAGCTCATTCTTTGGGAACACTTTGAACAATGGAACAGATCTGTGCTGGAGGTGTGGGGGTGGGCGCTCGTCAAGGGGATGTCAATTTCAGCAGGCTGTTTGCAGAAATTGTGAAAATAGAGGGCATCTGGCCCGCATGTGAAAAAAAATGGCAGCTCGGCTGGTATACGATTCGGATGGGTCGGAAAGCGGACCAGAAAATGGTGGGGACAGTACCCGGGACACCGGTGTACAGCGGGTCAACACGATCAATGGCCGCTGCTCCTACAACAGGATGCCTCCTATAATGATGAGGGTCCTACTCAACGGGATATCTGTCAACATGGAGCTGGATACGGGAGCGAGTCAATCTCTCATGGGCGCTCAACAATTTGAACAACTGCGGCTGCATAAAAGAGACAGACCAAAACTCACAAGGGTCGACACCACACTAAGGACCTATACCAAAGAAATCGTACCAGTCCTCGGCAGCGCCATGCTCTCTGTCACACAAAAAAGGGACAGTGAACCGACTTCCCCTGTGGATTGTCCCCGGAGACCCCCCAGCACTGCTGGGGAGAAGCTGGCTGGCAAAACTAAACTGGAAATGGGATGATGTCCATGCCATGTCATTAGAGGAACAGACCTCCTGCTCAACAGTTATAAAGCGATTTGAACATCTCTTTCAGCCAGGTGTGGGCACTTTCAAAGGGGCCAAATTCAAAATCTACATCACACAGGATGCTAGACCGGTCCATCACAAGGCCAGAGGTATACCCTATGTGATGAGGGAAAAGATTGAACACGAACTAGACAGGCTTCTGCGGAAAGGCATTATATCACCTGTGGAATTTAGCGACTGGGCAAGTCCCATCGTTCCAGTCATGAAGTCTGATGGATCTGTACGAATCTGTGGGGACTACAAATCTACCATAAACAGAGTCTCCCTACAGGACCAGTACCCGCTGCCCAGAGCGGAGGACTTATTTGCCACATTGGCTGGAGGTAAACTTTTCTCAAAATTATATGACGCAAGAATTGACCGAGGAATCCAAGCTACTCACCACCATCAACACACATCGAGGCCTTTTCATGTACAATCGATGCCCATTCGGCATCAGGTTGGCAGCTGCCATATTCCAGCGCAACATGGAGAGTCTGCTCAAGTCCATCCCGGGGATGGTTGTATTTCAAGACGACATACTTATTATGGGCAGGGACACTGACTCCCATCTCCGTAATTTGGAGGAAGTACTAAAGCGGTTGGATCGGGTAGGCCGACGAGTCAAGAAATCCAAGTGCCTGTTTCTCGCACCCGAGGTTGAATTTTTGGGCAGAAGGATTGCCGCTGATGGAATCCGCCCAACAGAGTCCAAAACAGAAGCAATTCGCCTGGCACCCAGGCCCCGGAATGTCTCAGAACTGCGCGCCTTTCTCGGGCTATTCAATTACTTTGGGAACTTTATGTAGAACTTAAGCACGTTGCTGGAGCCTCTCCACGTGCTACTCAGGAAGTGGTGCGATTGGTTTTGTGGGGACGCCCAGGAACGCGCCTTCAATAAGGCACGCAAACTTCTGTGTTCCAACAGTGTTTTGACTTTCTTTGACCCAGGTAAAAAGCTAGTTCTCACATGCGATGCGTCAGCGTATGGGGTCGGGTGCGTTTTGCAACATGTCAATAGTGCGGGCAAATTACAACCCATAGCTTATGCCTCCTGGTCACATTCGCGGGCGGAGCGCGGGTACAGAATGGTAGAGAAGGAGGCGATCGCGTGCGTGTACGGTGTCAAAAAGATGCACCAATACCTTTTCGGGGCCAAGTTCACGTTAGAAACCAACCACAAGCCCCTCACGTCCCTTCTATCCGAGAGCAAAGCAATAAACACCAACGCCTTGGCGCGAATTCAACGGTGGGCACTCATGCTGGCGTCTTACGATTACACCATAAGGCACAGACCAGGCACAGACAACTGTGCCGACGCGCTCAGTAGGCTACCCCTGGCGACCACGGAAGGGTCTGACGAACAGGACTGTGAGATAGTCATGGCAATCAATGCCTTTGAGTCCACAGGTTCGCCCATGATGGCTCGCCAAATCAGAGCCTGGACGGCCAGCGAGCCCACGTTATCCTTAGTAAAAAGATGTGTCCTAACCGGTGACAAGGCAGAGGCTCGCGATGCCTGCCCCGAGGAATTAAAACCCTTTCACAGGCGCATGCATGAGCTATCACTACAAGCAGACTGCCTGATGTGGGGCAGCCGAGTAGTCATGCCTCTGCGAGGCAGAGAGGCATTTGTCCGGGAGCTCCACTGCAAGCACCCGGGGATCGTTTTCATGAAGGCCATAGCCAGATCCCACGTCTGGTGGCCTGGTATTGACTCGGACTTGGAGCTCTGCGTCCGAAGGTGCACCATTTGTGCCCAACTCAGCAATGCCCCCAGGGAGGCTCCACTGAGCCCCTGGCCCTGGCCTACCAAACCGTGGTCGCGGGTGCACGTAGACTATGCGGGCCCATTCATGGGCAAAATGTTCCTCGTAGTTGTAGATGCATTTACAAAGTGGATCGAATGCACCATTTTAAACTCGAGCACAACCTCTACCACTGTGGAGAGCCTCGCAACCATGTTTGCAACGCATGGAATCCCGGACATATTGGTCAGTGACAATGATCCATGCTTCACCAGCGCAGAATTCCAAGACTTTATAATTGACCACGGCATAAATCACGTAAAGACGGCACCGTTCAAACCGGCCTCCAACGGCCAGGCGGAGAGAGCAGTGCAAATCATTAAACAAGGCATGCTTAAAATCCAAGGTCCCACGCTGCAGGGTCGCCTGTCGCGACTGCTGCTGGCATACAGATCTCGTCCGCACTCATTGACTGGGATCCCCCCGCGCAACTGTTGATGAAAAGTACTTTAAAAACAAGGCTCTCATTAATCCTCCCAGACATGCACAAAATCATTGAGGCAAAGCGCCGTAAGCTGACTGAGTACCATGACAGAAATTCGAGGGGGAGATAGAATGAGATAGGGGACAAAGTGTTTGTACTAAACTATGGCAGGGGTCCCAAATGGCTTGCAGGGACAGTAACAGGCAAGGAAGGAAACAGGCTACTAGTAGTACAAATGGACAATGGCAAAACCTGCCGGAGGCATGTAGACCAAGTCAAAAGCAGATTTACCAACAATACTGTGGAACCAGAGGCAGACTACAATGTGGAACTCGCACCACACCTGGTGGACAGACAGAGGGAACAACCTGAGGAAAGGGCAATCCCAACAGACAGCCCAGGCGAGTCAACAACAATCACACCAATTGAAACAGACAGCACAGGCGAGGTACCAGCAACCACACCCAAAGAAAAACAGACACCAAGGCAAACAACTGAACCACAACTCAGCCGCTCCACGCGAGAGCGTAGACCACCTGAGAGACTGCGTATGGGGTCGGGTGCATTTTGCAACATGTCAATAGTGCGGGCAAATTACAACCCACAGCTTATGCCTCCAGGTCACTTTCGTGGGCGGAGCGCAGGTACGGAATGGTAGAGAAGGAGGCACTCGCATGCGTGTACAGTGTCAAAAAGATGCACCAATACCTTTTCAGGGCCAAGTTCGCATTAGAAACCGACCACAAGCCCCTCACATCTCTCCTATCTGAGAGCAAGGCAATAAACGCCAATGCCTCGGCGCGAATTCAACGGTGGGCACTCATGCTGGCATCCTACGACTATACCATAAGGCACAGACCAGGTACAGACTATACCATAATGCACAGACCAGGCACAGACAACTGTGCCGATGCGCTCAGCAGGCTACCCCTGGCGACCACGGAAGGGTCTGACGAACAGGACTGTGAGATAGTCATGGCAATCAATGCCTTTAAGTCCACAGGTTCGCCCATGATGGCTCACCAAATCAGAGCCTGGACGGCCAGCGAGCCCACATTATCCTTCGTAAAAAGATGTGTCCTAACCGGTGACAAGGCAGAGGCTCGCGATGCCTGCCCCGAGGAATTAAAACCCTTTCACAGGCGCATGCATGAGCTATCACTACAAGCAGACTGCCTGATGTGGGACAGCCGAGTAGTCATGCCTCTGCGAGGCAGAGAGGCATTTGTCCGGGAGCTCCACCGCAAGCACCCGGGGATCGTTCTCATGAAGGCCATAGCCAGATCCCACGTCTGGTGGCCTGGTATTGACGCGGACTTGGAGCTCTGCGTCCGAAGGTGCACCATTTGTGCCCAACTCAGCAATGCCCCCAGGGAGGCTCCACTGAGCCCCTGGCCCTGGCCTACCAAACCGTGGTCGCGGGTGCACGTAGACTATGCAGGCCCATTCATGGGCAAAATGTTCCTCGTAGTTGTAGATGCATTTTCAAAGTGGATCGAATGCACCATTTTAAACTCGAGCACAACCTTCTCCACTGTGGAGAGCCTCGCAACCATGTTTGCAACGCACGGAATCCCTGACATATTGGTCAGTGACAATGGTCCGTGCTTCACCAGCGCAGAATTCCAAGACTTTATAATTGACCACGGCATAAATCATGTCAAGACGGCACCATTCAAGCCGGCCTCCAACGGCCAGGCGGAGAGAGCAGTGCAAATCATTAAACAAGGCATGCTTAAAATCCAATGTCCCACGCTGCAGGGTCACCTGTCGCGACTGCTGCTGGCATACAGATCTCGTCCGCACTCATTGACTGGGATCACCCCGCGCAACTGTTGATGAAAAGGACTTTAAAAACAAGGCTCTCATTAATCCTCCCAGACATGCACAAAATCGTTGAGGCAAAGCGCCGTAAGCTGACTGAGTACCATGACAGAAATTCGAGGGGGAGATGGAATGAGATAGGGGACAAAGTGTTTGTACTAAACTATGGCAGGGATCCCAAATGGCTTGCAAGGACAGTAACGGGCAAGGAAGGAAACAGGCTACTGGTAGTACAAATGGATAATGGCAAAATCTGCCGGAGGCATGTAGACCAAGTCAAAAGCAGATTTACCAACAACACTGTGGAACCAGAGGCAGACTACAATGTGGAACTCGCACCACACCTGGTGGACAGACAGAGGGAACAACCTGAGGAAAGGGCAATCCCAACAGACAGCCCAGGCGAGTCAACAACAATCACACCAATCGAAACAGACAGCACAGGCGAGGTACCAGCAACCACACCCAAAGAAAAACAGACACCAAGGCAAACAACTGAACCACAACTCAGCCGCTCCACGCGAGAGCGTAGACCACCTGAGAGACTGAACCTATAAAGACAATAAGACCTTGGGGGAGGGTGGTCATGTATCTTACATTATTATATATAACTGTATCCTAACATGCTATACATGACTGTAATAAGATATGACCTGTAACCACCAGCATACCTTACCACCAGGGGTGCACTTGCAAGAGACAGGTATATAAGGACAGGTCTCAGGCAAGTGCAGCATTCCAGAGCTGTGAAATAAAGGTGCAGGTCCAGAGTGACCTTGACTTCACTACATGCCTCGTGTGAATCTGTACTGAGGGGACAGGACTTTACACTGAGTCCACGGCCAGATCAGCCATGATCTTGTTGAATGGCGGAGCAGGCTCGAGGGGCTAGATGGCCTACTCCTGTTCCTAATTCTTATGTTCTTATGTTCTAAAGCATCTTAGTTATCAGGATAGGTTAAAAGAGTTGGGACTCTTTTCCTTAGACTTAAGCGTAGAATTAAGGGGGATATCATTAAGGTTTACAAGATAATGAAGGGAATAGATAGTGTTCCAGCTGACCATTTATATCAATTAAATAGGTTATACAGGAGCAGGGGGCACAAATTTAAGTTGTATAGGGCTAGATCTAGGTTAGATGTCAGGAGCTGGTTCTTTTCACAGAGAATAGTAGACCTCTGGAACAAGCTGCTGTTTCATGTGGTGGATGCAGACTCACTGAATTCCTTCAAATAAAAGGTTGGAGCGTCGGCCGGCAGAATCGCTCCCTCACCAAAACACAGGAGCTCAGGATCCATTCCACCCACCCCCCTGCCACCCCCCGCCCTCCGAACTTCTTTTGAAGCTGCTGTATAGCCTCTGGATTTTCATCCCTTATGTAAGTGGCTGGCAGTTCAGTTCGGCTTCCACCCCGCCCCACCCGCACCCCCGGGCTTCTTTTGTGTCCGGGCGAGGGAGTGATTCTGCCGGCCATCGCTCCGACCCTCGAGCCCGGTGAAGAAACGTTCGGTGGTGCCACGGGACTTTGAAAAAATCAAAAATTAAAGAATTGCATTCGACTTCCATTTTCTCCCTTTTGACTTTGAAACAATTAAGATTTATGATGCATATTCTTTGCCTTCTTGACTCCCTCCAAAATTTCGCCTAAAAACAATGGCATCTTTCTGCGACAATTTTTTAATGTGCGCTGCTTTTTCTTAAGTGCCCAGAAAGTTTTTTGGGAGTGGTCACATACGCCATCCTAGGAAAAATGTAAGTTGGCCAAACTTGCTTAAATCTGAAAAACTGGCGCAGACATCAGGTTACAAAAACCTGATGCAAAAACATCCTAACCTAAAATAAGCCTACCTAACTGAGTTACGCTGGCACAGGAACTTGGAGGAAACTTGGAGATTTTAATTTACTCCCAAAAAGCGGTGCACGCCAAAAAAATGGTGCAGATAACTGGGGAAGATTGAGCCCATTATTGTCCCAATCACTTTCTGGTAAGATAAAATCTCCAACTACTATAGTTGGACAATGACTAGTCACCATCCTTATCTCATCCCATAGTTCCAGATCAAGGCTTTTCCATAGCCTGGAGGTTTAGAGCATACCTCCAATAATAGTTTACCTCTGTTATGATCAATCAATTCCACCCAAAGTGATTCTGTGTCTGTCCTTTCCTTTGTTTATATCTTGATAGAAATGAGAAAACATTGCAATTACTAATAGGGGTATTCAACATTTAGGAAGGATAAACAGAAAGGAAAAGGAGGTGGGGTAGCATTGCTGGTTAAAGAGGAAATTAATGCAATAGTAAGGAAGGACATTAGCTTGGATGATGTGGAATCGGTATGGGTGGAGCTGCGGAATACCAAGGGGCAGAAAACACTAGTGGGAGTTGTGTACAGACCACCAAACAGTAGTAGTAAGGTTGGGGACAACATCAAACAAGAAATAAGGGATGCATGCAATAAAGGTACAGCAGGTACCATGGGTGACTTTAATCTACATATTGATTGGGCGAACTGAACTGGTAGCAATGCGGTGGAGGAGGATTTCCTGGAGTGTATTAGGGATGGTTTTCAAGACCAATATATCGAGGAACCAACCAGGAGCTGGCCATCCTAGACTAGGTGATGTGTAATGAGAAAGGACTAATTAGCAATCTTGTTGTGCGAGACCCCTTGGGGAAGAGTGACCATAACATGGTAGAATTCTTTATTACGATGGAGAGTGACACAGTTAATTCAGAAACTAGGGTCCTGAAATTAAGGAAAGGTAACTTCGATGGTTTGAGGTGTGAATTGGCTAGAGTAGACTGGCAAATGATACTTAAAGGATTGACAGTGGATAGGCAATGGCAAACATTTAAAGATCATATGGATGAACTTCAGCAATTGTACATCCCTATCTGGAGTAAAAATAAAATGGGGAAGGTGGCTCAACCGTGGCTAACAAGGGAAATTAAGGATAGTGTTAAATCCAAGGAAGAGTCATATAACTTGGCCAGAAAAAGCAGCAAACCTGAAGACTGGGAGAAATTTAGAATTCAGCCGAGGAGGACAAAGGGTTTAGTTAAGACGGGGAAAATAGAGTATGAGAAGCTTGCCAGGAACATAAAAACTGACTGCAAAAGCTTCTATAGATATGTGAAGAGAAAAAGATTAGTGAAGACAAACATAGGTCCCTTGCAATCGGATTCAGGTGAAATTATAATGGGGAACAAAGAAATGGCAGACCAATTGAACAAATACTTTGGTTCTGTCTTCACGAAGGAAGACACAAATAAGCTTCCGAAAGTACTCGGGGACCGAGGGTCTAGTGAGAAGGAGGAACTGAAGGATATCCTTATTAGGTGGGAAATTGATGGGATTGAAGGCCGATAAATCCCCGGGGCCTGATCGTCTGCATCCCAGAGTACTTAAGGAAGTCGCCCTAGAAATAGTGGATGCATTGGTGATCATTTTCCAACAGTCTATCGACTCTGGACCAGTTCCTATGGACTGGAGGGTAGCTAATGTAACACCACTTTTTAAAAAGGGAGGGAGAGAGAAAGCGGGTAATTAGAGACCGGTTAGCCTGACATCAGTGGTTGGGAAAATGTTGGAATCAATTATTAAGGATGAAATAGCAACGCATTTGGAAAGCAGTGACAGGATCAGTCCAAGTCAGCATGGATTTATGAAAGGGCAATCTTCTGGAATTCTTTGAGGATGTAATTAGTAGAGTGGACAAGGGAGAACCAGTGGATGTGGTGTATTTGGACTTTTAAAAGGCTTTTGGCAGCGTCCCACACAAGAGATTGGTGTGAAAAATCAAAGCACATGGTATTGGGGGTACCATACTGACGTGGATAGAGAACTGGTTGGCAGACACGAAGCAGAGAGTCAGGATAAACGGGTCCTTTTCAGAAGGGCAGGCAGTGACCAGTGGAGTGCCGCAGGGCCCAGTGCTGGGACCCCAGCTCTTTACAATATACATCAATGATTTAGATGAAGGAATTGAGTTTAATATCTCCAAGTTTGCAGATGACACTAAACTGGGTGGCAGTGTGAGCTGTGAGGGGGATGCTAAGAGGCTGCAGGGTGACTTAGACAGATTAGGTGAGTGAGCAAATGCATGGCAGATGCAGTATAATGTAGATAAATGTGAGGTTATCCACTTTGGGGGCAAAAACACGAAGACAGAATATTATCTGAATGGTGGCAGATTAGGAAATAAGGAGGTGCAACGAGACCTGGGTGTCTTGGTTCATCAGTCATTGAAAGCTGGCATACAGGTGCAGCAGGCGGTGAAGAAGGCAAATGGCATGTTGGCCTTCATAGCTAAGGGATTTGAGTTTTGGAGCAGGAAGGTCTTACTGCAGTTGTACAGGGCCTTGGCGAGGTCTCACCTGGAATATTGTGTTCAGTTTTGGTCTCCTAATCTGAGGAAGGACATTCTTGCTATTGAGGGAGTGCAGTGAAGGTTCATCAGACTAATTCCCGGGATGGCAGGACTGACATATGAGGAGAGACTGGATCGACTGGGCCTGTATTCACTGGAGTTTAGAAGGATGAGAGGGGATCTCGTAGAAACGTATAAACTTCTGACGGGACTGGACAGGTTAGATGCGGGAAGAATGTTCCCGATGTTGGGGAAGTCCAGAACCAGGGGACATAGTCTTAGGATAAGGGACAGGCCATTTAGGACCGAGATGAGGAGAAACTTCTTCACTCAGAGAGTTGTTAACCTGTGGAATTCCCTGCCGCAGAGATGCCAGTTCACTGGATATATTCAAGAGGGAGTTAGATATGGCCCCTACAGCTAAAGGGATCAAGGGGTATGGAGAGAAAGCAGCAAAGGGGCACTGAGGGATTGATCAGCTATGATCTTAGCAAATGGTTGTGCAGACTTGAAGGGCCAAATGGCCTGCTCCTGCACCTATTTTCTATGTTTCTATGTTTCTGTCAGACATCAAGGCAAAGAAATAACTTGCATGTGATTGGGATCAAAAGTCTGCAATGTTTGCAGTGCATTTAGGGTGTGATTAGAGTGGGCACGTTGGATTTTGGGGTTGGACCCAGTTCTGCCATGTGTTTGACACATTTTGACTGTGCCAGAGTTTGCTGAGCCATTTGGAGGCAGGCAGTTTTTGTGTCTGCCCAATTTCCAGACGCTGTTAGCAAAAGAAGAGAGAATTCCCAACAGTTCGACTTCTGTTGCTCCAGTATCATATACTCATGCATGAAGTTTTTTTCTACTCCATGGAAAATTGAATCATACCATATTATAGAGACAGTACAGATTTGTAGAACATCAGAAATCGGTCAGATTAAATACTTACACCAGTCAAAACCTAATCACTAAATTGATATATTTCATTACAAATTATTTTCATAAAACCATACAGCCCATCATGTCTAAGCCGGCTCTTTGAAAGAACTATGCAATTAACCCCACTCCCCTGCTCTTTTCCCATAACGCTGCAGGTGTTTTCTTTTTCCAATATAGATCCAATCCCCTTTTGAAAGTTATTATTGAATCTGCTTCCACCACCCCTCCAGGTAATGCATTCCAGATCATCATAACTTGTTGCATAAAACTATTTTTCATTTCCTCCAAGGATTTTTCTCAATTATCGTAAATCTGTGTCCTCTGGTTACCGACCCCCCTGCCAGTGGAAACAGTTTCTTCCTATCGACTCTATTAAAATTGCTCATAATTTTGAACACCTCTATTAAATCTCTCCTTAAACTTCTCTGCTTTAAGGAGCACAATTCCAGCTACTCCAGTCTCTCCACATAACTAAAGTCTCTCATCCCTGGAATCATTCTGGTAAATCTCCTCTGCACCCTCTCCAAGGCCTTAACATCCTTCTTAAAGTGTGCTGCCCAGAATTGGACCCTCACTGAGGCTGAACCCGTGCTTTATAAAGGTTTAGCATAACCTCCTTGCTTTTGTGCTCTATGCCTTTATTTATAAAGTAAAAGGATCCAGTATGCTTTTTTAACATCTTGCTCTCCCTGTCCTGCCACCTTCAAAGATTTGTGTCTGTGAACCCTGGTAAAACATTTTTGCATTGCAGGTTCTATTGTGGAGAGGCTTATTTGCACTGTGCTTCTGACTGATTGGCACTCCATTATCACATGACCTGATTATTGATGGTACTCTTGGAGGATAAGCCACACTCAGAAGTTTCTCTGGAGTGTGTAATTGGAACCGCCCAGCCCAAGTTCTGAGTGACCTTGCAAAATGTAATTCGAGCCATTTTGACTTCAGAATCATCTGCAAGCAGTCACAGAGAGGATAGAACTCCCAGCAAAGGCTTCCCAAACTCCTGTCCCACCCGAAGTGCATGCATCTCAAAGCCGAAGTTCCTTACCCCAGTACAGGTGCATGATCTTGCCGCCCCCGCCCTGCCATAGATGGGGCATTGTGTGTGGGTCACGGATTGTTAACAGGCTTATTGATTATGAGTGAATAGTGACAGTGTCATGATTTCCGGATTTCATCCACTGTGGTGTAAAGGGGATTGGAAGTACGTGATACGTCTTCCCTGAATTCCCTCCGATCCCCCTTCCCGCTTCCCCATCTCTCTCACCCCCCCATGTCTCTCCCTCCCCCCGCCCGTCTCTTTTTACCCCCGTGTCCCTCTCTCTCTTCCCCCCACACATGTCTCTTGCTCTCTTCTCCCCTCCGTGTCTCTCTCTCTCTCTCTCCCATGTCTCTCTCTCTCTCCCCCCATGTCTCTCTCTCTCCCCCCGTGTCTCGCTCTCCCCCCCATGTCTTTCTCTCTCCTCCCCCCGTGTCTCTCTCTCCCCCCACCGTGTCTCTCTCTCCCCCCCATGTCTCGCTCTCTCCTCCCCCCGTGTCTCTCTCTCTCCCCCCCCGTGTCGCTCTCTCTCCCCCCGTGTCTCGCTCCTCCCCCCGCCCGTGTCTCTCTCTCCCCCCCGTGTCTCTCTCTCCCCCCCATGTCTCTCTCTCTCCTCCCCCCGTGTCTCTCTCTCTCCTCCCCCCGTGTCTCTTTCTCTCCCTCCCCCCCGTGTCGCTCTCTCCCCCCCCCCCGTGTCGCTCTCTCTCCCCCGTGTCTTGCTCTTCCCCCCACACATGTCTCGCTCTCCCCCCGTCCCTGTCTCCCCCCCCGTGTCTCTCTCTCCCCCCCATGTCTCTCTCTCTCCTCCCCCCGTGTCTCTCTCTCTCCTCCCCCCGTGTCTCTCTCCCTCCCCCCCGTGCCGCTCTCTCCCCCCCCCGTGCCGCTCTCTCCCCCCCCGTGTCGCTCTCTCTCCCCCGTGTCTTGCTCTTCCCCCCACACATGTCTCGCTCTCCCCCCGTCCCTGTCTCCCCCCCCCGTGTCTCTCGCTCTCCCCTTACTCGGCGCCTCTCCCCCCCACCACCTGTCGCCTCTCTCCCCCGCCCTCTCTCTCCCACTAGCTCCGATGTTTTCTCTCCCACAGAAGCCTGCAATAATGCAAAGGCTGGAAGCAATGTTTCAGCAGCAGACTACATGCGGACTCGTCAGGGCCCCACTTCCGGTTCCAGTTCCGGGTCCGAGGAGTCTGCGCATGTGCGAGAAGTGTCGGGGGCGGAGTCCAGAGGTCGCTGGCGCTGAAAAACCACAGTGCATTTCGACACTCTGTTCTATTATAGTAAAGCATTAGATTGTCGACTGCGGAAGGCCACTGGTTCAGAATGTCAGCTAATATTTGCATTTCATGTTACCTGACAGGAAGAGTTTGAGTGTCAGTCAGGTGATATGGATGTTGGTTGGGGAAAGACTGAGTAAATACAGAAAGTGCTGGAATACTCAGCAGGTCAGGCAGCATTTGTGGAGAGAGAAACAGAGTGAACATTTCAGGTCGATTACTTTTTGAAATGTTAACTTTGTTTCTTTCTGCACAGATGTTGCCTGACCTGCTGAGCATTTCCAATACTTTGTTTATATTTCGGTTTTCCAGCATCCGTAGTATTTTGCTTTTGTTAAAGTTCTGAGTAGTTTTGTTATGTAGAACATACTTTTATTGGAAACCTACATCTTATTGTTTACTTAGGTGTCCAAAGACCTTAAATCGACTGTAACAAAAGCATTTGGAATCTTTGAGTCCAAGCTTGAATTTGACCTTCATGAAAAGAGGTAAGAATCCAGAATCACAAGGTAAATACTGATGAGGACGGCCATTTAGCGCACCTTATCTCATCCATCTTATAAACTTACAAATCCCCAATCACAGCCTTCAACCGTCTCTTACATTGCCAGATTTTCAGAGGAAAGCTCTGCTCTCAGCATAGAGTCTCACATGATTGCAGCACAGATTGGAGAATCAGGCACGGAGGTTAGCACATTCAGTTTGTGCACTTCCGATTCTCCAGGCATTGAAACGATGGCTGGAAAATCCAGATTGATGACCTCTTCATTATTGCCATTCAAAAATGACACAAATCTGTAAGAACCTCTGCTGGTAAGGAATAGCGGTGAAATCTCTATACTAATTTCTAATTGGCAACGTGAAGCTAAAATCAAACCCTTTTAATCAAACCCTTCATATATTAAGTTTAAATATTAGAGTAATGTTTACCCCCAAGTAAATAGAAATATTATGTGTACTATTTGGGATCAAACCCCCTCTCTCGGATTATGTGTGACAAAAGCTTTTCCTGTGGAATAGTGGAATTTAAAATTCTGCCCACAATTTATTTCCATGAGACAAAAGTAAATTTGGGGGGATGTAATCTATGACTCATAGATAATGTAAGTATAACCAAATTACGTAACTTAGGGTCATATTTTCTTCTGTTCTCAAAAAAAGTGTTTAATGCCCTTTTTTCCCATGAATTAAAACCTGCTAAAAAGTGGCAGATACGTGCTGTTTTCAAACATGCAATCTCATTGAACAACAACTTGTATTTATATAGAACCTTTAACGTAGTGAAACGTTCCAAGGCGCTTCACAGAAGTATTATGCGCGAAAGATTTGACACCGATCCGCATAAGTAGAAATTAGTGCAGGTGATCAAAAGCTTGGTCAAAGAGGTGTGTTTCAAGGAGCATCTTCAAGGTGGAAAGAGAGGTAGATAGGCGGGGAGGTTTTGGCCGGGAGTTCCAGAGCTTGGGGCCTAGGCAACAGAAGGCACGTCCACAATTGGTTGAGCAATTATAATCAGGGATGCTCAGGAGGGCAGAATTAGAGGAGCACAGACATTTCTGCAGGGTTGTGGGGCTGGAGGAGATTACAAAGATAGGGTGGGGTGAGGCTATGGAGGGACTTGAAAATAAGGATGAGAATCATAAAATTAGGCATTGCTTAACTGGAAGGCATAGTAGGTCAGCGAGCACAGGGATGATGGGTGAGTGGGACTTGGTGCGAGTTCGGACACGGGCAGCCGAGTTTTGGAACACCTCTAGTTTACGTAAGGTAGAATGTGGGAGGCCAGCCAGGAGTGCGTTGGAATAGTCAAGTCTAGAGGTAACAAAGGCATGGTGAGGGCTTCAGCAGCGGAAAGGCTGAGGCAAGGGCAGAGACGGGCGATGTTACGGAGGTGGAAATAGGCGGTCTTAGTTATGCTGCGGATATGTGGCCGAAAGTTCATTTCAGGGTCAAATATAGCACCAAGGTTGCGAACAATCTAGTTCAGCCTCAGACAGGAGCTGGGGAGGGGGATGGAGTCAGTGTCTAGGGAATGGAGTTTGTGGTGGGGTCTGAAAAGAATAGCTTCGGCCTTCCCAATATTCAATTTGAGAAAATTTCTGCTCATCCAGAACTGGATGTCGGACAAGCAATCTGACAATTTAGAGACCGTGGACGGGTCGAGAGAACTGATAGTGAGGTTGAGATGGATGTCATCAGAGTACAGGTGGAAACTGACGCTGTGTTTCTGGATGATGTCATCAAGGGGCAACATGTAGATGAGAAATAGGAGGGGGCCAAGGATAGCTCCTTGGGGGACACCAGAGGTAACGATGCAACACAAATTTATTTGTGGGAGCGACAAAAAAAGCCATTCATGGTGCGATTATAGGAATAAATCCTGTAACATTTCTCAGTTAATGAGTCACTTAATTGGTACAAATTATGCAAATGTTGATAATCCAGCTAAAGAGGTGAAAAATTTCTCAGAAACACTGAGCAGCAACTTTGAAAAGCTCCTTTTTCCTGTGAGATTCCCAAATACTGGTGAATTGTGTAATGGAGAAATGTCAGACCTTTTAGTGCCGAAGACGGGTAATCATGCTGCAGAGGAGGCAAGTATGGCAATATGTCTCTAACCACCAACACCACAGACCATGAGCTGAATTGGACCAGACACATCAACACCTTGGCTACAAGAGTACACAAAGGCTGGTTACTCTGCAACGAATGGCTCATCTTCTGATCCCTCAAAGCCTATCCATCATTGGGAAGGTACTTCCTCCTTGAAATTGGTTTTCTTTTTATCGTGCCATGGAATTGCTTTTTTACATAGAAACATAGAAACATAAAAAATATGTGCAGGAGTAGGCCATTCGGCCCTTCGAGCCTGCACCGTCATTCAATGAGTTCGTGGCTGAACATGCAACCTCAGTACCCCATTCCTGCTTTCTCGCCATACCCCTTGATCCCCCTAGTAGTAAGGACCTCATCTAACTCCTTTTTGAATATATTTAGTGAATTGGCCTCAACAACTTTCTGTGGTAGAGAATTCCACAGGTTCACCACTCTCTGGGTGAAGAAGTTTCTCCTCATCTCGGTCTTAAATGGCTTACCCCTTATCCTTAGACTGTGACCCCTGGTTCTGGACTTCCCCAACATTGGGAACATTCTTCCTGCATCTAACCTGTCTAAACCCGTCAGAATTTTAAACGTTTCTATGAGATCCCCTCTCATTCTTCTGAACTCCAGTGAATACAAGCCCAGTTGATCCAGTCTTTCTTGGTATGTCAGTCCCGCCATCCTGGGAATCAGTCTGGTGAACCTTCGCTGCACTCCCTCAATAGCAAGAATGTCCTTCCTCAAGTTAGGAGACCAAAACTGTACACAATACTCCAGGTGTGGCCTCACCAAGGTCCTGTACAACTGTAGCAACACCTCCCTGCCCCTGTACTCAAATCCCCTCGCTATGAAGGCCAACATACCATTTGCTTTCTTAACCGCCTGCTGTACCTGCATGCCTACCTTCAATGACTGATGTACCATGACACCCAGGTCTCGTTGCACCTCCCCTTTTCCTAATCTGTCACCATTCAGATAATAGTCTGTCTCTCTGTTTTTACCACCAAAGTGGATAACCTCACATTTATCCACATTATACTTCATCTGCCATGCATTTGCCCACACACCTAACCTATCCAAGTCACTCTGCAGCCTCATAGCATCCTCCTCGCAGCTCACACTGCCAGCCAACTTAGTGTCATCCGCAAATTTGGAGATACTACATTTAATCCCTTCGTCCAAATCATTAATGTACAATGTAAACAGCTGGGGCCCCAGCACAGAACCTTGCGGTATCCCACTAGTCACTGCCTGCCATTCTGAAAAGTACCCATTTACTTCTACTCTTTGCTTCCTGTCTGACAACCAGTTCTCAATCCATGTCAGCACATTACCCCCAATCCCATGTGCTTTAACATTGCACATTAATCTCTTGTGTGGGACCTTGTCGAAAGCCTTCTGAAAGTCCAAATATACCACATCAACTGGTTCTCCCATGTACACTCTACTGGAAACATCCTCAAAAAATTCCAGAAGATTTGTCAAGCATGATTTCCCTTTCACAAATCCATGCTGACTTGGACCTATCATGTCACCTCTTTCCAAATGCGCTGCTATGACATCCTTAATAATTGATTCCATCATTTTTATATTATATCAGCCAAGTTTTGTCGTGACAGCACTCATGAGTGCATGTTGGGCACATGGTTCTCTGAATTGTACCACAGGTTGGTAGGGTATGGGTTTGCCTCCACAATTTCATAATGTAAATTTTTAATCTCACAGACCAATGCCACACGATATCCAGCTGGACAGTGATTCAGGTCAACATTACAGATAAGCAGGCAGATATACTTCCCACACAACTACTTGTGTGGGAAGTGTATCCACCTGCAGCACCTGACAGACTGCATTGCGGCACTGGAGCTGCAGGTGGATTTACTCTGGAGTATCCACGATGCTGAGAATGACGTGAATGACGTTTCGTGAGTTGACCACACCGCAGGTAAAGTGTACACACCCTGATAGGGGATGGGTGGCCAACAGGAAGAGCAGTGGAAGGAAGGTAGTGCAGGGGGCCCCTGCGGTCATGCCCCTGCAAAACAGATACATCGCTTTGGGTACTATTGAGGGGGATGACTCATCAGGGGAGAGCAGCAGCAGCCAAGTCCATGGCACTGTGGCTGGCTCTGCTGCACAGGAGGGGAGAGCTAGAGTGATAAGGGATTCAATTGTAAGGGGAATAGATAGACGTTTCTGCGGCTGCAATTGAGACTCCAGCTTGGTATGTTGCCTCCCTGGTGCAAGGGTCAAGGATGTCTCGGAGCGGGTGCAGGACATTTTGAAAAGGGAGGGTGAACAGCCAGTTGTCGTGGTCTATATCGGTACCAACGATATAGGTAAAAAACGGGATAAGGTCCTACAAGCTGAATTTAGGGAGCTATGAGTTAAATTAAAAAGTAGGACCTCAAAGGCAGTAATTTCAGGATTGCTACCAGTGCCACGTGCTAGTCAGAGCAGGAATCACAGGATAGCTCAGATGAATATGTGGCTAGAGGAGTGGTGTAGAAGGGAGGGATTCAAATTACTGGGACATTGGAACCGGTTTTGGGGGAGGTGGGACCAGTACAAACCGGACGGTCTGCACCTGGGCAGGATCGGAACCAATGTCCTAGAGGGAGTGTTTGCTAGTGCTGTTGGGGAGGAGTTAAACTAATATGGCAGGGGGATGGGAATTTATGCAGGGAGACAGAGGGAAGTAAAATAGGGGCAGAAGCAAAAGATAGAAAGAAGAAAAGTAAAAGTGGAGGGCAGAGAAACCCAAGGCAAAAATCAAAAAGGGCCACATTGCAGCAAAATTCTAAAAGGGAAAAGTGTGTTAACAAGACAAGCCTGAAGGCTCTGTGCCTCAATGCGAGGAGTATTCATAATAAGGTGGACGAATTAACTACACAGGCAGCAATTAATGAATATGATACCATTGGCATCATGGAGGCATCGCTCCAGAGTGACCGAGGCTGGGAACTCAACATCCAGGGGTATTCAACATTCAGGAAGAATAGACAGAAAGGAAAAAGAGGTCGGGTAGCGTTGCTGGTTAAAGAGGAAATTAACACAATAGTAAGGAAGGACATTAGCCTGGATGTTGTGGAATCTGTATGGGTGGAGCTGCGGAATACCAAAGGCCAGAAAACGCTAGTGGGAGTTGTGTACAGACCACCAAACAGTAGTAGTGAGGTTGAGGACAGCATCAAACAAGAAATTAGGGATGCATGCAATAAAGGTACAGCAGTTATCATAGGCGACTTTAATCTACATACAGATTGGGCTAACCAAACTGGTAGCAATACGATGGAGGAGGATTTCCTTCAGTGTATTAGGGATGGTATTCGAGACCAATATGTCGAGGAACCAACTAGAGGGCTGGCCATCCTAGACTGGGTGATGTGTAATGAGAAAGGACTAATTAGCAATCTTGTTGTGCGAGGCACCTTGGGTAAGAGTGAGCATAATATGGTAGAATTCTTTATTAAGATGGAGAGTGACACAGTTAATTCAGAGACTCGGGTTCTGAACTTAAGTAAAGGTAACTTCGATGGTATGAGATGTGAATTGGCTAGAATAGACTGGCAAATTATACTTAGAGGGTTGACGGTGGATAGGCAATGGCAAACATTTAAAGATCACATGGATGAATTTCAATAATTGTACATCCCTGTCTGGAGTAAAAATAAAACAGGGAAGGTGGCTCAATCGTGGCTAACAAGGGAAATTAAGGATAGTGTTAAATCCAAGGAAGAGGCATATAAATTGGCCAGAAAATGCAGCTGAGGACTGGGAGAAATTTAGAATTCAGCAAAGGAGGACAAAGGGTTTAATTAGGAAGGGGAAAATAGAGTATGAGAGGAAACTCGCCAGGAACATAAAAACTGACTGCAAAAGCTTCTATAGTTATGTGAAGAGAAAAAGATTAGTGAAGACAAACGTAGGTCCCTTGCAGTCAGATTCAGGTGAATTTGTAATGAGGAACAAAGAAATGGTGGACCAGTTGAACAAATACTTTGGTTCTGTCTTCACGAAGGAAGACACAAATAATCTTCCGGAAGTACTAGGAGACCAAGGATCTATTGAGAAGGAGGAACTGAAGGATATCCTTATTCGGCGGGAAATTGTGTGAGGAAAATTGATGGGATTGAAATCCCAGGGGCATGATAGTCTGCATCCCAAAGTACTTAAGGAAGTGGCCATAGAAATAGTGGATGCATTGGTGATCATTTTCCAACATTCTATCGACTCTGGATCATTTGCTCTGGACTGGAGGGTAGCTAATGTAACACCACTTTTTAAAAAGGGAGGGAGAGAGAAAACGGGTAATTATAGACCGGTTAGCCTGACATCAGTAGTGGGAAAAATGTTGGAATCAATTATTAAAGATGAAATAACAGCACATTTAGAAAGCAGTGACAGGATCGGTCCAAGTCAGCATGGATTTATGATGGGGAAATCATGCTTGACAAATCTTCTGGAATTCTTTAAGGATGTAACTAGTAGAGTGGACAAGGGAGAACCAGTGGATGTGGTGTATTTGGACTTTCAAAAGTCTTTTGACAAGGTCCCACACAAGAGATTGGTGTACAAAATTAAAACACATGGTATTGGGGGTAATGTACTGACGTGGATAGAAAACTGGTTGGCAGACAGGAAGCAGAGAGTCAGAATAAATGGGTCCTTTTCAGAATGGCAGGCTGTGACTAGTGGGGTACCGCAAGGTTCAGTGCTGGGACCCCAGCTATTTACAATATACATTAATGATTTGGATGAAGGACTTGAGTGTAATATGTCCAAGTTTGCAGATGACACTAAACTGGGTGGCCTTGTGAGCTGCAAGGAGGACGCTAAGAGGCTGCAGGGTGAATTGGACAGGTTAGGTGAGTGGGCAAATGCATGGCAGATGCAGTATAATGTGGATAAATGTAAGGTTATCCACTTTGGGGGCAAAAACACGAATGCAGAATATTATCTGAATGGCAGCAGATTAGGAAAAGGGGAGGTGCAACAAGACCTGGGTGTCATGGTACATCAGTTATTGAAAGTTGGCATGCAGGTACAGCAGGCGGTGAAGAAGGCAAATGGTATGTTGGCCTTCATAGCTAGGGGTTTTGAGTATAGGAGCAGGGAGGTCTTACTGCAATTGTACAGGGCCTTGGTAAGGCCTCACCTGGAATATTGTGTTCAGTTTTGGTCTCCTAATCTGAGGAAGGACGTTCTTGCTATTGAGGGAGTGCAGCGAAGGTTCACCAGACTGATTCCCGGGATGGCTGGTCTGACATATGAGGAGAGACTGGATCGACTGGGCCTTTGTTCACTGGAGTTTAGAAGGATGAGAGGAGATCTCATAGAAACATATAAAATTCTGACGGGACTGGACAGGTTAGATGCAGGAAGAATGTTCCCGATGTTAGGAAAGTCCAGAACCAGGGGACACAGTCTAAGGATAAGGGGTAAGCCATTTAGGACTTAGATGAAGAGAAACTTCTTCACTCAGAGAGTTGTTAACCTGTGGAATTCCCTACCGCAGAGAGTTGTTGATGCCAGTTCGTTGGATATATACAAGAGGGAGTTAGAAGTGGCCCTTATGGCTAAAGGGATCAAGGGGTATGGAGAGAAAGCAGGAAAGGGGTACTGAGGTGAATGATCAGCCATGATCTTATTGAATGGTAAGTACTGTCTCGAAGGGCCGAATGGCATACTCTCGCACCTATTTTCTATGTTTTTATGGTTCTAATTCCATTCTTCTCAGCTGCAGCCTGAAAACCTTTGCTCTACATTACATTTTCCAGCTTACATATTGCCTGGTATCTGAGTAATTCTGAAAGTTTGGAGATGGCAATATGAAAGCTTAAAACAAATTAAACATGTAAATAATTCGTAAACCACAACACCCAAATTCTTTATAAAATATAGCTTTGTTTTCTCTTTGGTTTGTTTCTATCTATATATTTTCAAATCGGTCAGAGGGACGATTTTGCCAATGGGGGAAAGTTGGGTGCAGGCGGCATTGGTGGTGTGCACTGTAAGTGGTTTTGCCCCTGGTGGTTTCGAATCACCCCTCTTACAGTATTTCTAGACACAGGTGTTATAGTCGTGAACAGTAATATACAGTCACATACAAATCTTTTCGGTCGCCACCATCACAATGCTTTTATTCAAGTTAAAACACACCTGCACCCAGTAAAAAGATACCCTGGTAATGTAATACAAACAAACACAGTACAACACACAGTCTGGCCTGTCTAAAATGACCCATAACGCGAAGTACCCATATCTGAAACACCCCTGCTCAGATTCAAAATAGCACCACTGGATCTGTGCAACAGAATGTGCATATGCTTATGATCCTTGCAAAAACCTCCCCACTAAAACCCCTAAAGCTTGATTGGACACACGACACCCTTTCACACTATGCAGTGGTCTTAAAGATGTGTGGACTGGGGTAAATGCTCACCAATTACCCTTCTGGCTTACTCGCTGCTTCTCCCGCTGAGGCGTATCTTCTGGGTCTTCAAGTCCAGTCTCAAGGTCAGCTTCCCAGTCGAAGTAGCAAGGCTCTCTGGTGTTTCTTCTCTCCATCCCAGATGGAGTGCTCAGTCCTTGTGCATTGCAAGCAGGCTTAAGAGAGGGGGAGAGAGAGAGAGATGGCAGCCAAAACTGCCTCTCTTATACTTGCAAAAATGCTCCTTTTTACGCCAAAAGTCCACCTGTACTTCCCCTGAGGCTGTCCAACTGAAAAGCAAACTCAAGTCTGTGGCTTGTTCATTTGTCAACTGGGCTGTACCACGATGTGTGGCTCCGATGGGTCTGTGGTCGAATAACTTTCCTTTGTCTTTCGATGGCCTGAAAACGCAGCCACTTTACTTAATGTCGCATTGATTGCTTCTCATTCCATGACAAAAGGCACCCATCAACCATGATGTTCCTGCTTTTAGCCATTCTCATTCCCGCCCAGCTGATGTGTATTCAAGTTAAACATGTTTGGACCTGCCCCAGGTCAGTGCTGTCCGCTCTCTGCAGTAACAGAAAATGTTACCAAGCAATTTAAGTTTTTGCTGTCGATGTTTGCTGAATCTTATAGCACTCCCAGCTGCAGCCCACCCTCTGATAGCAATCTTCCATTAATGGGCTTGTTAAGCCCGCCCTGCGAGGTTCCCAACCAATTAACAGGAAGCTGGTCTGATGATGTCATCTAATGACATATCATCAGCTGGTTTTCTTAAAGGGACCATGGCCACATTCATTTTGACAGTTCTTCTGTCAGTGTTCTACAGCATTGAACTGCTGCAAACACTGAGAAACACTGCACAAAGGTATACGGCTGGACCCAGGCTCTCCCATGACTCCCTCCAGATGCTTATAGAGGGAGTCACAGCACGCAGAGAGGTTCTCTTCCCTTCCAATGTATGGAAAAGACCTCTCCAGGACACCAACGCAGCCACATTGCACAGGAGGGCACAAGCAGGGATGTCGTCAGGTGCTGGTTACAGTGGCACAAACCTTTCAATGATCTTAGTGGATCACGAAACGTTACTGCAAAGCCAAACTCAGCCTCATCCTGCTGTGCCATTCATCACATCCCCATCACTCTGCATTCCGTACCCTACTCCTGCACAAACTTACTCACACCAATTTACCTTGCACCTCCACCCATCCCGCTATCCACATTATCACTTCCCCATCTCACTAGCCACCATTCACTCTCACCCTCATCCTTGTCCAATCATACCAACTAATAACTCGCAAGGCTAGGCACTTGGGTTTTAGCCAATCTTCATGTAAAGTTTCTGCTAATGTGTTGTCAAACATTGAAATCTTTATTTTGAACACTTCGTGTTCTTGGACAGATTTGTGTGCACCTTTGGAAGTGGCTTAGTGAGTTGTAGTGAATGGTAAGACATAACGGTACCCTTCACAATGGTGATGAGTGTGAAAGGAATGGTTTGGGCATTGCAGGAATGCTCTATGGAGCTGGTGTGGGGCCAAGGTGCACAGCATCAAATGAAGTAAATGTAGCCATGGTGTGGCCATCCCTGGCAGCAATGTGGTTGGGTGCTGATGCCCCGTGTTCTGTGCAGCACCAGGTGATTGCGGAGAAGGTTGGTGTTATTGTTGGCGACGCTCGTGTGCCTGGTGATTTTGGTGTTGGTGCTGATCGTGGTGGGATTCCATGGACCAAGGTGAGATTTTTTCAAGGGCACCAATGCTGTTGGAGTAGATGGCAGGTGAGGTTGAAATGACAGAAGAGATCTGTCAATGGTAAGAGAGATTGTTCCAAGGAGATGACAGTGAATGGACAGTTCACTGCAAACACTTCCAACTGCATTCGGCTCAAAAGTTTCTTCCAGTTCCTGAAGGCTTCAGATTCTGACATTGGAAAGTGAACAGCTGTGAAATTATAACTTTTGTCCCACTTCTTCAGCTGTCAACTTGCCAAAGCAATAGAGTCATTGAGAACCTGACTCCACTTACCCCTGCCGTGTTCCCCGAGGTACGGCAAACCCGTCAGAAGGTTGGTAAGATTGTAAGTGCCTGCTTTAAATGCTCTTAAGTAGCATTCAACTACCCCTTAACGACTTTAATTAACTGACCTGCCGCTTGCTGTCAGGTCTGTGATCCGCACGCAGACTTGTCAGGTCAGAAACTCACACAGAGGCAGGTTTAGAGCAGGATCCCGACCCGCTGTCAATCAGAGCCGCCTCCAAATCTGCACTCGCAGGGCTGGGAAGATGCCGGCCAGGGTGTGGGTGTTGCACTACATGCTCTATTTGAATCATTGTCGTGGAGTATTTAAAATAAATACTCAACACCAGATCTGGGTTTGAAGATTCAAATAGTCTTTATTTTACACCGGTGGGGAACTTGCCTGCTGGTTGTCTGTTGCCAGGCCTCTCCAATGATACAAAGTTCCAAGAAACCTTTTATACACTTAATGATACATGTCAGCCTCGTGCACGGCCCCCCTGTGCCGTTTAATTGGCCCAAAGCCCGTGTGCACAATTGTTGCTTGACGAATTCCCTTTCGCATCACACAATCAGTCGCCTTTGTCTCATACTAAATGGAGTTTTTCCAACATGAGACTTTTGACCTCTTGCCCTGTTTAGCTGCCCTTCTGGACCTCCTGTGGTTCAACAGTTTGGCTATTTGTGGTTCAATAGTTTGGCCTCCTGTGGTTCAACAATTTGGCCTCCTGTAATTCTTAACCCTTTAATTATAACAGAGCTCGAAAGCCCCACTTCATACTTTACACTATGTTTTAAATAATTTTGTAAAGAAGCTGTCATCTAGTTTTTGCATAAAGCAAAAGGAAATAACACACATCTATCCAGCCTTATCTGCCAACCTACTTATAGTTTATTTATGGGTAAACAGATATGTTAATTACGATCTGATCATTAATAAACTTAAATTTTGTCCTGTAATGCTCCCCTTTCATTATGTAAAATATGCTAACTCAATTTATTTTTCATTTTAGATGGAAGTCCTTCAGAGGAAAGATTAGAACTCAGGGCAAGAATCCAAAGCCAAGAATATGGCAGCTGGTGACCACATCTCTGAAAAATTAATTAAAGATAAAGCAATTTGAGGAAAACAAAGAATTAAAGTCTGACTTCAGCAATATGATCAAAATGGTATGTTAGAATTTCATATTTAGAACTAAAATTTCCACTTGGTGGGAACACTCTTACTATCACGAGCTGGTTGTGTAGTAACTGGGAAAACCAACATCCAGTGATGTCATCCGACCCCATTCATTTTTTGACTGGGCTTAATCCTTCAATTAGACATCTTGGGGGTAATGTACTGACGTGGATAGAAAACTGGTTGGCAGACAGGAAGCAGAGAGTCGGGATAAACGGGTCCTTTTCAGAATGGCAGGCAGTGACTAGTGGAGTGCCGCAGGGCTCAGTGCTGGGACCCCAGCTCTTTACAATATATATATTAATGATTTAAATGATGGAATTGAGTGTAATATCTCCAAGTTTGCAGATGACACGAAACTGGGTGGTGCTGTGAGCTGTGAGGAGGACGCAAAGAGGCTGCAGGGTGACTTGGACAGGTTAGGCGAGTGGGCAAATACATGGCAGATGCAGTATAATGTGGATAAATGTGAGGTTATCCACTTTGGGGGCCTTTATACACTGGAGTTTAGAAGGATGAGAGGGGATCTCATAAAAACATATAAGATTCTGACGGGACTGGACAGGTTAAATGCGGGAAGAATGTTCCCGATGTTGGGGAAGTCCAGAACCAGGAGACACAGGATAAGGGGCAGGCCATTTAGGACTGAGATGTGGAGAAACTTCTTCACTCAGAGAGTTGTTAACCTGTGGACTTCCCTGCCGCAGAGAGTTGTTGATGCCAGTTCATTGGATATATTCAAGAGGGAGTTAGATATGGCCCTTATGGCTAAAGGGATCAAGGGGTATGGAGAGAAAGCAGGAAAGGGGTACTGAAGGAATGATCAGCCATGATCTTATTGAATGGTGGTGCAGGCTTGAAGGGCCGAATGGCCTGCTCCTGCACCTATTTTCTATGTTTCTATGTTTCCTCATTCACTAGTGAATGCTTGCTTAATAAAATCTCTGAGCGGGAGTTTAGTTAAGTTGCATCCTACTTGCTAATAAGGGCCTGCAGTAGTATTGAAGGATTTCCAAATCTTTGGGCAGAAATCTCACCCAGCATTATTCCATTCCACAAATCCCACCCGTTTACATTGCACATTAAAGGTAAGCTGTATGTGGAAGGGAGTTCTTAATGTGACAAGAGAGGTTTGCTTGGGTTTTTGGGGAGGGTTGTTATCTTTTGTTTTTATCAGAACAGGTATGGTGTTTATGTTGATAGGAAAGCAGCCAAATGAATGTTTTGAAAATCACCAGAAAGCCGACTGAAGATAAATTATTTGTAAAAGTTCAACAGAACAGGAAGATCTTTAAAGAAGAGATCTGTGTGAGACGGCTGTTAGAATACAAACTTTCACTGCAGTTCAGGGAGCAACAAGTATCTAATTTCAAACTAAAAATTCCAGCGGTCACATTTTCAGCTGCCTTGGCCCTACGTTCTGGAATTCCCTCTCTAAACCCCTCAACTTTCCCTCCTCCTTTAAGACCTTCCTTATAACCTACCTCTTTGACCAAGCTTTTAATCACCCCTCCTAATAGCTCCTTTTTTGCCATCGTGTTGCTTTTTGTCCAATTATGCCTCTGTAAAGTACCAAGGGCCAATTTTCTATGTTAAAGGAGCTATATATTCTCAAGCTGTTGTCCTTAGTTGATTCTTCCATAATTCGATTGATACCATAAAATGCCAGAAATTATGGTGGAATTTGTGGAATAACGCTGGGAATGTGCCAAAAAGGTCAATAATTTTTGGATCGAATGATAGGTGGAATAGGAAGCAGAAACATTTATACTGGTGCATCCTTTGAGGTTGGAAATAGCCTCAATGTTGGAGCAAAGTAGGAGGAGCTTTATTCTACAGCTGGCCTGTGTTACAGCTGCCCTTTAGTGTATGATGTTGACAATGGGGAAATTATTCCATTCCACAATATTAACATCTCTTACCTGGATGAGCCCAAAATAAAATAGAAAACAAAATATGAAATATTAAGATACTCGGAATGTGGCCACCCTTTGCCCAGTATATAAATTCACTGAGTGCATTGTGCAATGCAAATCATTAGATTCCAGGTTTGATTCCTGGTTTATGCTGAAGGCAAATTCAGCCAAGGTGCGAGTGAGGTACCACAATTTTCCTCGTTATTTATAGGTGAGGGAAGAGAAAAATCGATCACTAATCAACATCTCCTGTTGGATGTGCATGTGTCGATTTCAGGCAAAGATAGGATCAGGAAGGGCTCCAATGACCCGATAGCGAACCATCCCCAAAAGCCATGGCAGGATATGCAGCCTTGTGTAAGTGATAGGATGCTCCCACCCAGGACTTGTCCTGCTGACCCTGCCAAGGAGAAATTTGTTGATTTAAATACTGCCAAAGGAACCGGCCTGCCCCAGAGGCTGCATACTGCAGTGGAAGAATCTTACCCCCTCCCCAGAAAGTGGCAGTAACTACCTGCCAGGCCACAATTCAGGCCTGGACTCCAGGTCGACCTCACTTGCGCCATCTGCTCCGCCACTGAGAGGCCACGGACAATGGGAACTCACTCGCCAGATGTCCCAGATCCCTCACTCTCCTATGCCATTGGAATTTAGATTAAGGTGTGATCTGTTCGAAGTTTTCAAGATATTAGGAGAACAGATAGGGTAGATGGAGAGAAACTATTTCTGCTGGTTGGGGCAACTAGGACTAGGGGACATAGTCTAAAAATTAGAGCCAGACCTTTCAGGAGTTAAATTAGGAAACACTTCTACACACGAAGGGTGGTAGAAATTTGGAACTCTCTTCCACAAATGGCAAATGATGCTAGATTAATTGTTATTTTTAAATCTAAGATCGACACATTTATGTTAACCAAAGGTATTAAGGGATATGAGGCAAAGGCAGGTATGTGAAGTTAGATCACAGATCAGCCATAATCTCATTGAATGGCAGAACAAGCTTGAGGAGCTAAATGGCCTACTTCTGTTACTATGTGTTGTGTATGGAGAAAGAGTCAGGCTGAACACTGTGAGCTCAAAGTAACGTATGACCTTAGTCTTTTATTGCAGGTCTCCAGAGTGCCTCTCCAACCTATGAAGCCTTCTTAAAGACCTGTGCTCCCAAGGGATTATGGGATCCCTTGGGATTCCCAGGGATGAGCCCTCTGGTGGCTGTACAGAGTAAATACAAGTTTACATATATAACAACACTCCCCCCCGCACAAAGTCAATACTGTAACTATTTACAATGTGAGTCGATCTGGGGCCCTTCTTGCCCTGGTTGATCATCTCGGTGTGAAAACTGGTGTTGTTGAATCATTTGTTGGGCCCTCGCTGGGCTGTTATGCAGCTGGCCTTGCTGGGCTGCCTGGTGTGTTATCCCCTGCTGGGCTGCTTCCTGGTCAACCGTGGTGCCGGTTGCCACTGGTGTGTATGTTGGGGGATCAAAAAAGGTAGGGTCCAAGGTGGGTTGCTCAGGAAAGTCCGTGAATCTGAGTTTGATTTGGTCCAAGTGTTTCCGGTGAATGAGTCCATTTGAAAGTTTGACCCGAAACACCCTGCTCCTCTTTTGGCCACGACAGTGCCGGGAAGCCACTTGGGACCTTGTCCATAATTTAATACAAATACAGGATTATTGATTTCAATCTTGCTTGACTTATTTGCGCAATCATGGTATGGACTTTGTTGAAGCCGCCTGCTCTCTACCTGTTCATGTAGATCAGGGTGAACTAACGAGAGCCTTGTCTTAAGTGCTCTTTTCATGAGCAGTTCAGTAGGTGGGATTGCAGTGAGTGAGTGAGGTCTCATGCGGTAGCTAAGCAGGACTCGGGATAGGCAAGTCTGCAGTGAGCCTTCAGTTACCCTCTTCAAGTTTGCTTGATGGTTTGCACTGCTCTCTCTGCCTGACCATTGGACGCTGGTTTAAACGGGGCAGATGTGACGTGCTTGATCCCGTTACGGGTCGTGAATTCTTTGAACTCAGCACTGGTAAAACATGGCCCATTGTCGCTCACCAGGCAAACATGGCTCGCAGGCTTTCAGTAGTGGCAGCAGACGTGCTAGCCGACCTTATCTCACATTTAATCCATTTGGAGGACGTGTCGACAACCACAAGGAACATTTTACCCAAGAACGGGCCTGCATAGTCGACGTGTACCCTAGGCCATGGTTTGGAGGGACAAGACCATAAACTTAGCGGCCCCTCCCTGGGTACATTGCTTAACTGCGAGCATGTATTACATCTGTGAACGCAGGACTCTAAGTCCGCATCGATACCGGGTGACCACACGTGGGATCTGGCTATCGCTTTCATCATTACGATGCCTGGGTGGGTACTCTGGAGGTCCCCTTCTTGGAGACCACTACTCGATTGACCCACAGAAGGCAGTCTGCCTGAATAGACATTTCATTTTTGCGCCGTTGGAACGACTTTATCTTATCCTGCATTTCCACTGGGACACTGGATCAGCTCCCGTGATGCACACAGCTTTTGACTAGAGATAATAAGGGGTCCTGGCTTGTTCTGGTTTTGATCTACCGGGCAGTGACAGGTGATTGCTCACTCAAATTCTTCCATAACCATGGCTAGATCTGCGGACTGCGCCATTTCCACCCCTGTGGTGGGCAATGGCAGCCTACTAAGAGCATCGGCGCAGTTTTCTGTGCCTGGCCCGTGGCGGATGGCGTAGTTGTATGCGGACAACGTGAGTGCCCATCTCTGGATGTGGGCCGATGCGTTGGTATTTATCCCTTTACTCTCGGAAAACAGGGATATAAGTGGCTTATGGTCAGTTTCCAATTCGAATTTTAGCCCAAACAGGTATTGATGCATTTTCTTTACCCCATAGACATTAACGTTAACGCTTCTTTCTCAATCATGCTGTAAGCTCTCTCAGCCTTAGACAGACTCCTGGATGCATAAGAAGACAGACTGTAGTGTAACAAAATTTGCAGATGACACAAAGATTAGTGGGAAAGCGGGTTGTGTAGAGGACACAGAGAAGCTGCAAAGAGATTGAGATAGGTTAAGCGAATGGGCTAAGGTTTGGCAGATGGAATACAATGTCGGAAAATGTGAGGTCATCCACCTTGGAAAAAAAACAGTAAAAGGAAATATTATTTGAATGGGGAGAAATTACAACATGCTGTGGTGCAGAGGGACCTGGGGGTCCTTGTGCATGAATCCCAAAAAGTTAGTTTGCAGGCGCAGCAGGTAATCAGGAAGGCGAATGGAATGTTGGCCTTCATTGCGAGAGGGATGGAGTACAAAAGCAGGGAGGTCCTGCTGCAACTGTACAAGGGATTGGTGAGGCCACACCTGGAGTACTGCGTGCAGTTTTGGACACCTTACTTAAGGAAGGATATACTAGCTTTGAGGGGGTACAGAGACGATTCACCAGGCTGATTCCGGAGATGAGGGGGTTACCTTATGATGATAGATTGAGTAGACTGGGTCTTTACTCGTTGGAGTTCAGAAGGATGAGGGGTGATCTTATAGAAACATTTAAAATAATGAAAGGGATAGACAAGATAGAGGCAGAGAGGTTGTTTCCATTGGTTGGGGAGACTAGAACAAGGGGGCACATCCTCAAAATACGGGGGAGCCAATTTAAAACCGAGTTGAGAAGGAATTTCTTCTCCCAGAGGGTTGTGAATCTGTGGAATTCTCTGCCCGAGGAAGCAGTTGAGGCTAGCTCATTAAATGTATTCAAATCACAGATAGATAGATTTTTAACCAATCAGGGAATTAAGGGTTATGGGGAGCGGCCGGGTAAGTGGAGCTGAGTCCACGGCCAGATCAGTCATGATCTTGTTGAATGGCGGAGCAGGCTCGAGGGGCTAGATGGCCTACTCCTGTTCCTAATTCTTATGTTCTTATGTTCTTTTGTTGCAGTTTCCCGAAATCATTAGCTTGTTCAATACACACCCGACGCCATATGATGATGCATCACATGCTAGTACCAAATGCTTACATGGATAGAAATATAGACACATAGAAAATAGGTGCAGGAGTAGGCCATTCGGCCCTTCGTGCCTGCACCACCATTCAATAAGATCATGGCTGATCATTCACCTCAGTACCCCTTTCCTGCTTTCTCTCCATACCCCTTGATCCCTTCAGCCGTAAGGGCCATATCTAACTCCCTCTTGAATATATCCAATGAACTGGCATCAACAACTCTCTGCGGTAGGGAATTCCACAGGTTAACAACTCTCTGAGTGAAGAAGTTTCTCCTCATCTCAGTCCTAAATGGCTTATCCCTTATCCTTAGACTGTGTCCGCTGGTTCTGGACTTCCCAAACAATGGGAACATTCTTCCTGCATCTAACCTGTCCAGTCTCCTCAGCATTTTATATGTTTCTATGCGATCCCCTCTCATCCTTCTAAACTCCAGTGAATACAGGCCCAGTCGATCCAGTCTCTCCTCATATGTCAGTCCTGCCATCCCGGGAATCAGTCTGGTGAACCTTTGCTGCACTCCCTCAATAGCAATAACGTCCTTCCTCAGATTAGGAGACCAAAACTAAACACAATATTCCATGTGAGGCCTCACCAAGGCCCTGTACAACTGCAGTAAGACCTCCCTGCTCCTATACTCAAAACCTCTAGCTATGAAGGCCAACATACCATTTGCCTTCTTCACCGCCTGCTATACCTACATGCCAACTTTCAATGATTGATGTACCATGACACCCAGGTCTCGTTGCACCTCCGCTTTTCCTAATCTGCCGCCATTCAGATAATATTCTGCCTTTGTGCTTTTGTCACCAAAATGGATAACCTCACATTTATCCACATCATATTGCATCTGCCATGCATTTGCCCACTCACCTAACCTGTCCAAGTCACCCTGCAGCCTTTTAGCGTCCTCCTCATAGCTCACACCGCACCGAGCTTAGTGTCAGCTGCCAACTTAGAGATATTACACTCAATTCCTTCATCTAAATCATTAATGTATCTTGTAAGTAGCTGGCATTCCAGCACTGAGCCCTGCGGCACCCCACTAGTCACTGCCTACCATTCTGAAAAGGATCCGTTTATCTCGACTCTCTGCTTCTTGTCTGCCAACCAGTTCTCTATCCACATCAGTACATTACTCCCCATGCCATGTGCTTTAATTTTGCACACCAATCTCTTGTGTGAGACCTTGTCAAAAGCCTTTTGAAAGTCCAAATACACCACATGCACTGATTCTCCCTTGTCCACTCTACTAGTTACATCCTCAAAAAATTCCAGAAGATTTGTCAACCTTTCATAAATCCATGGTAACTTGGACCAATCCTGTCACTGCTTTCCAACTGCGCTGCTATTTCACCTTTAATAATTGATTCCAACATTTTCCCCACTACTGATGTCAGGCTAACCGGTCTATAATGCCCCGTTTTTTCTCTCCCTCCTTTTTTAAAAGTGCTGTGATATTAGCTACTCTCCAGTCCATAGGAACTGATCCAGAGTCGATCGACAGTTGGAAAATGATCACCAATGCATCCACTATTTCTATGGCCACTTCCTTAAGTACTCTGGGATGCAGACTATCAGGCCCCTGGGATTTATCGGCCTTCAATCCCATCAATTTCCATAACATAATTTCCTGCCTAGTAAGGATTTCCTTCAGTTCCTCCTTCTCACAAGACCCTTGGTCCCCTAGTATTTCCGGAAGATTATTTGTGTCTTCCTTCGTGAAGACAGAACCAAAGTATTTCTTCAACTGGTCTGCCATTTCTTTGTTCCCCATTACAAATTCACCTGAATCTGACTGCAAGGTACCTACGTTTGTCTTCACTAATCTTTTTCTCTTCACATAACTATAGAAGCTTTGGCAGTCAATTTTTATGTTCCTGGCAAGCTTCCTCTCATACTCAATTTCCCCCCTCCTAATTAAATCCTTTGTCCTCCTCGGCTGAATTCTAAATTTCTCCCAGTCCTCAGGTTTGCTGCTTTTTCTGGCCAAATTATATGCCTCTTCCTTGGATTTAACACTATCCTTAATTTCCCTTGTTAGCCACGGTTGAGCCACCTTCCCCGTTTTATTTTTACTCCAGACAGGGATGTACAATTGTTGAAGTTCATCCATGTGATCTTTAAATGTTTGCCATTGCCTATCCACCGTCAACCCTTTAAGTATCATTTGCCAGTCTATTCTAGCCAAATCACGTCTTATACCATCAAAGTTACCTTTCCTTAAGTTCAGGACCCTAGTCTCTGAATTAACTGTGTCACTCTCCATCTTAATAAAGAATTCTACCATATTATGGTCACTCTTCTCCAAGAGGCCTCGCACAACAAGATTGCTAATTAGTCCTTTCTCATTACACATCACCCAGTCTAGGATGGCCAGCCTTCTAGTTGGTTCCTCGACATATTGGTCTAGAAAACCATCCCTAAAACACTCCAGGAAATCCTCCTCCACCGTATTGCTAGCAGCTTGGTTAGCCCAATCTATATGTAGATTAAAGTCGCCCATGATAACTGCTGTACCTTTATCGCACGTATCCCTAATTTCTTGTTTGATGATGTCCCCAACCTCACTACTACTGTTTGGTGGTCTGTACACAATTCCCACTAGCATTTTCTGCCCTTTGGTATTCCGCAACTCCACCCATACAGATTCCACATCATCCAAGCTAATGTCCTTTCTTACTATTGTGTTAATTTCCTCTTTAACCAGCAACTCTACCCCACCTCCTTTTTCTTTCTGCCTATCCTTCCTGAATGTTGAATACCCCTGGATGTTGAGTTCCCAGCCTTGGTCACCCTGGAGCCATGTCGCCGTGATGCCAATTTTATCATATTCATTAATTGCTGCCTGTGCAGTTAATTCATCCACTTTATTACGAATATTCCTCGCAGTGAGGTACAGAGCCTTTAGGCTTGTCTTTTTAACCCACTTTGCCTCTTTAGAATTTTGCTGTAATGTGGCCCTTTTTGATTTTGCCTTGGGTTTCTCTGCCCTCCACTTTTACTTTTCTTCTTTCTATCTTTTGCTTCTGCCCCCATTCTACTTCCCTCTGTTTCCCTGCACAGGTTCCCACCCCCCTGCCATATTAGTTTAACCCCTCCCCAACACACTAGCAAACACTCCCCCAGGACATCGGTTCCGGTCCTGCCCAGGTGCAGACCGTCCGGTTTGTACTGGTCCCACCACCCTCAGAATCGGTTCCAATGTCCCAGGAATTTGAATCCCTCCCTTCTGCACCACTTCTCAAGCCACATATTCATCTGAGCTATCCTGCGATTCTTACTCTGACTAGCACGTGGCACTGGTAGCAATCCTGAGATTACTACCTTTCAGGTCCTACTTTTTAATTTTACTCCTAGCTCCCTAAATTCAGTTTGTAGGATCTCATCCCGTTTTTTACCTATATCGTTGGTACCTATATGCACCATGACAACTGGCTGTTCACCCTCCCCCTCCAACATGTCCTGCAACCGCTCCGAGACATACTTGACTCTTGCACCAGGGAGGCAACATACCATGCTGGAGTCTCGATTGCGGCCGCAGAAACGTCGATCTATTCCCCTTCTTTTTCCTGCCTTCCTGTGCAGCAGAGCCACCCATGGACTTGGCTGCTGCTGCCCTCCCCTGATGAGTCATCTCCCCAGCAGTACCCAAAACGGTGTATCTGTTTTGGAGGAGGATGACCGCAAGGGACCTCTGCACTACCTTCCTTCCACTGCTCTTCCTGTTGGTCACCCGTTCCCTATATGTCTGTGTAACCTTTATCTGCGGTATGAACAACTTACTAAACGTGCTATTCACGGCATCCTCAGCATCACGGATGCTCCAGAGTGAATCCACCCACAGCTCCAGTGCCGCAATGCAGTCTGTCAGGAGCTGCAGCAGGATACACTTCCAGCACATGTAGTCGTCAGGGACACTGGAAGCGTCCCTGAGTTCCCACATAGCACAGGAGGTGCATGACACGTGTCCGAGCTCTCCTGCCATGACCTAACCCCTAGATTAACTTAATTTGGCAACAATAACAATAAAGGTTATCTACTGATAAAGGAAAAGAGAAAGAAAAACTACTCACCAATCACCAGCCAATCACTTACCCCATTGGCTGTGACGTCACCTTTCGATTTCTTTCTGCTTCTTTGTTTACCTTCTGTCTCTGCACCAGCTGGCCTCTCCGACGCTTCCTTGACTCTCGGACCTTTTATAGGCCTCCGACTTCCCGGACTCCCACTGCTCAAACTCCCGCCTCCTGAATTCTCGAGCTTTTTATAGGCCTCAGACTCCCCGGACTCCCGCTGCTCGAACTCCTGCCTCATCGACTCTCTGGCCTTTTATAGGCCTCTGACTGCCCGGACTCCCGCTGCTCGAACTCCCGCCTCCTCGACTCTCGGGCCTTTTATAGTCCTCCGACTCCCTGGACTCCCACTGCTCGAACTCCTGCCTCCTCGACTCTCCGGCCTTTTATAGGCCTCTGACTGCCCGGACTCACACTGCTCGAACTCACACCTTCTCGACTCTCGGGTCTTTTATAGGCCTCGGACTCCCCAGACTCCCGCTACTGATCATACAACACAAGCAATTTGTTTGAGCATAATAATTTTCTTGCTTTTACAAAGGCATTTTCTTGGCTTTTGCCCCTTTTTGCCCCTTTTTGTAGTAAGACATGTAGTGGTTCTAAGAGTGTGCTGAGATCCGGTAAGAGGTTACCAAAGTAGTTCAAGAGTCCCAGAAACGACCGCAGCTCCATCACGTTCTGTGGCCTCGGTGCGTTCTCAATTGCCTCTGTCTTTGCCTGATGCCGTCCGCCGCAATCCTCCTTCGCAAGAACTCCACTTCAGGCACCAGGAAAATGCACTTGGAGCATTTTAATCTGAACCCCATGCGGTTGAGTCAACTAAGAACCTCCTCCAGGTTCTGCAGATGCTCGACTGTGTTCCGAACTGTGACCAAGATGTCGTCCTGGAAGACCACATGTGTGCGGGACCGACTTCAGTAAACTTTCCACATTTCTCTGGAATATCGCCAAATGGGCATCTATTATAAACAAAAAGATCTTTGTGCGTGTTGATGCAGGTGAGGGCCTTCGATGATTCCTCCAGTTCCTGCGTCATGTCGGCTGAAGTCAGATCCAGCTTCGCGAATGTCTTTCCTCCCACCAGCGTAGCAAAGAGGTCATCGGCCTTTGGTAGTGTATATTGGTCCTGCAGGGAAAAACGATTGATAGTTACTTTGTAATTGCCACAGATTCTGACGGTGCCGTCTCCCTTTAGGACTGGGACAACAGGACTGGCCCACTCGTTGAACTCGATCGGTGAAATGATGCCCTCTTTTTGCAGCCGGTCTAGCTCAATCTCTACCCTTTCTCTCATCATGCACGGTACTGCTCTCGCCTTGTGATGAATGGATTGCGCCCCCAGAATTAGATGGATCTGCACTTTTGCTCCTTTGAATTTCCCGATGCCTGGTTTGAACAGCGAAGGAAATTTGTTTAAGACCTGGGCACACGAAGTGTCATCAGCAGGCGATAGCGCTCGGACGTCGTCCCAGTTCTAGCGTATCTTTCCCAGCCAGCTCCTGCCGAGCAGCGTAGGACCATCGCCCGGTACCACCCAGAGTGGTAGCTTGTGCACCACTCCATTGTAGGAGACCTTTGTGGTAGCACTGCCAATTACAGGAATCAGTTCTTTTGTGTAAGTTCTTAGTTTCGTGCGAACTGGAGTTAAGACTGGCCTTGAGGTCTTGTTGTACCACAACCATCGAAAGTCTTTTTGCCCATGATGGATTGGCTCGCGCCCGTGTCCAGCTCCATTGACACTGGGAGTCCATTTAGTTCAACATTCAGCATTATCGGGGGACAATTCGTGGTGAATGTGTGTACCCCATGTACCTCTGCCTCCTCGATCTGAGGCTCTGGTTCATCGTGATCCTCCGTGGATCTGTCCTCCTCTGCAACGTGGTGGTTTTCAGGTTTAACAGGCTTTGCAGTTCGCCTGCACACTCGTTGGAGGTGTCCCATTGTTCCACAGCCCTTGCAAATGTACTCTTTGAATCGGCATAAATGGAAACGATGATCACCCGCGCAGCGCCGACAAGGTATTAATGGCCTTGCATTCATCACCCTTGATGGTGGACTCAGACATCTGTGGATGTGCAGCTGCAGGTATGTGTGACTTTTTCGTACGTTACGATTTGAAAACAACATCACTTTGTTCACAGTACTTGTAGCAGCACTTGTGTACTGAGAGATTTGCTTTGTATTGTCACTGGTGGCAACGAATGCCTGGGCTATCGCTATGGCCTTACTCAAGGTTTGGGTCTCCCCAGTCAAAAGTTTGCGAAGTATGGTTTCATGGCCAATGCCAAGTACGAAAAAGTCTCTGAGCATGTGCTCCAAATGTTCTTCAAATTCGCAATGTCCTGCAAGGCGCCTTAGCTCAGTGACATAACTCACCACTTCCTCGCCATCAGAACGCTTTCCTTCGGGTTCAAATGCTCTCAGACCAGTGTGCACAAATTGTTGTACGATTTCTCCGTGGGTTTCGCTGGAGTGAGCAGATTCTTCATGAGGCCATACGTTGGTGGCCCACAGAAGGTGAGGAGGATCGCCCTTCGTTTGGCAGCACTCTCTTCCCATCTAGCTCGTTGGCCAAAAAGTATTGGTCGAGTTTCTCCACAAAAGTTTCCCAGTCATCTCCCTCCGAGAATTTCTCCAGGATGCCCACTGTTCTCTGCATCTTTGGGTTCACTATCTGTATCTCGTTGCCAGTTGTTTGTATGGAGAAAGAATCAGACTGAACACTGTGAGCTCAAAGTAACGTGTGACCTTAGTCTTTTATTGCAGGTCTCCAGAGTGCCTCTCCAACCTGTGAAACCTCCTTAAATATCTTTGATCCCAAGGGATTATGGGATCCCTTTGGACTCCCAGGGATGAGCCCTCTGTTAGCTGTACAGAGTAAATACAAGTTTACATATATAACACTATGTTCCTCACATCATCATAGGCAGTCCCTTGATATCAAGGAAGACTTGCTTCCACTCTAAAAGTGAGTTCTCAGGTGGCTGTACAGTCCAATGTGGAAATTACAGTCTCTGTCACAGGTGGGGAAAACAATGATTTAAAGAAAGGGTGGGTGCTGCATATGGTTCACCGCACGCTCCTTCCGCTATCTGCGCTACGGGACTCGAGGTGCTCAGTACCCTCCGGAATGTTCTTCCTCCACTTTGGATGGTCTTGGGCCAGGGATTCCCAGCTGCTGGTGGGGATATTGCACTTTTTCAAGGCGGCTTTGAGGGTGTCCTTGAAACATTTCCTCTGCCCACCTGGGGCTTGCTTGCCGTGTAGGAGTTCCAAGTAGAGCACTTGCTTAGGGAGTCTCGTGTCGGGCATGTGGACAATGTGGCCTGCCCAACGGAGCTGGTCGAGCGTGGTCAGTGCTTCGATGCTGGGGATGGCCTGAGCAAGAACACTGATGTTGGTGCGCCTATCCTCCCAGTGAATTTGCAGGATCTTGCCGAGGCAGCGTTGGTGGTACTTCTCCAGCGCTTTGAGATGCCTGCTGTATATGGTCCACGTTTCTGAGCCATATAGGAGGGCGGGTATTACTACTGCCCTGTAGACTATAAGCTTGGTGCCAGATTTGAAGTCCTGGTCTTCGAACACTCTATTCCTCAGGCGACTGAAGGCTGCGCTGGCACACTGGAGGCAGTGTTGGACCTCCTCATCGATGCCTGCCCTTGCTGATACTCGGCTCCCAAGGTATAGAAAATGGTCCACATTGTCCAAGGCCTCACCATGGATTTTGATAACCGGGGGACAGTGCTGTGTGGCGGTGTCAAGGTTGGTGGAGGACCTTTGTCTTACGGATGTTTAGTGTAAGGCCCATGCTTCATACGCCTCGGTGAAGGTGTTGATGATGGCTTGGAGTTCGGCCTCTGAGTGTGCGCAGAGGCAAGCGTCGTCCGCGTACTGTAGCTCGTGACAGAGGATAGGGCGACCTCAGTTCTAGCCTGGAAGTGGGGAAGGGTGAACAGGTTCCCATTGGTTCTATCGTTTCATTCCACTCCAGCGGGGAGCTTGTTGAGAGTGAGATTAAGTATTGCAGCAAGGAAGATCGAGAACAGCGTTGATGCGATGACCAGCCCTGCTTGACCCCAGTCCAGATGTGGGTTGGGTCTGTGGTGGATCCGTTGGTCAGGATCATGGCTTGCATGTCATCATGGAGCAGGCGGAGGATGGTGACAAACTTTTGGGAGCAGCCGAAACGGAGGAGGACCCTCCATAGTCCCTCGCGGTTGACAGTGTCAAAGACCTTTGTGAGGTCAAAGAAGGCCATGTACAAGAGTTGGTGCTGTTCCCAGCATTTCTCTTGTAGTTGTTGCGCGGTGAAGATCATGTTCGTTCTATCCCTTAGTGGGCGGAATCCGCATTGCGACTCTGGGAGGAGCTCTTCAACCACAGGGAGAAGACGAGATTGAGGAGGATTCTTGCAATGACTTTCCCAGTGGCCGACAGCAGGGAGATTCCTCTGTAGTAACTGCAGTCGGACTTGGCCCCCTTTTTAAAGATGGTCACGATTACGGCATCTCTGAGATCTCCTGGCATGCTCTCCTCCTTCCAGATAAGAGAGATGAGGTCATGCATTCGTGCCAATCATGTTTCTCCACCATACTTTAGTACCTCGGCTGGGATTCCATCTGCTCCTGATGCCTTGTTGTTTTTGAGCTGACTTTTCTACCTTGTGCAGGGCTGGGGTTTTGCTGAGATGGTGGCGGATTGCATGCTGCGGGATGGAGTCAAGGACACTTGTGTCAAAGGCAGAGTCTCGGTTAAGGAGATCTTCGACGTGCTCCTTCCAGCAGGCCCTGACTGCCTCGGTGTCCTTAATGAGTGTCTCTCCGTTGTTTGCCAGCAGTGGGATCGGGCTTTGGGTGCTTGATCTGTAGGTGGGCTTGACTGCGCTGAAGAATCTTCGCATGTCGTGGTTGTTCCTATGGATCGGCTGTCATGTTGGTCTGAAGTTGTGGCCTTCTGTTGTTTCCCGTTGAGCTGCTCTGGGTTGCTGCCCATGGTGATATCACAGATCCCCAGTGCAGAGCAGAAGCCTCATCTCACAGGCCTTCCAGCAGATAACGAAATTGATCTTTTTATAAAATAAATCATAATTTGATGTTAAATCCGATTTTGATGAGTGCTTCTTTTTCAGTTTAGGTTAACAAAAATTTTCAGACATTTTTTTCAGTGGTTTTACATTTTTCAAAAAAGAGAGTATAACTTTTTTTAACACACAATGTGGAGGTACTATTGTTTTATTTTTAATAACACAGAGTAGCGATAGTAATTGTGATGCTATGAACATTTCTCTGTGACTGTGTGGCAAGGAATCGTTTTTATTATAGTAGTAGGCGGGTTTTGGAATGTAATGTCTGATTGCTAAAACATCATAACCCAATGTACAGCTTCAAAAATACTGCTAAGGCAGCGTAATTTTCGTTTAAGTTTGGAGGATTTTTTGCTGTCACAGTGAGCAAGATTTCACAGAATTACACAGATAATGTTCATCATAGGAACAGACCATTCGGCCCAATTGGTTCCATGCAGGTTTTTATGCTTCACATGAGCTTCCTCCCACCCTACTACATTGAACCCCATCAACATATCCTTCCAGGATAGAGATTTATGACAACATAAATGTCAAATGTTAAGCTTTCCTGCTGGTGGCCAAAACTAGTGGGAGGACAGAAGATTGAAAAGCTTTAAAAAGCCAGCAAAGAATGACTAATAAAATGATTAAGAAAGGGAAGATAGACTATGAAAGTAAACTAGCACAAAATATAAAAACAGATAGCAAGAGTTTCAATAGGTATATAAAAAGGAAAAGAGTGGCTTAAGTAAATGTTGGTCCCTTAGAGGACGAGACCGGGGAATTAGTAATGGTGAACATGGAGATGGCAGAAACTCTGAACAAATACTTTGTATCAGTCTTTATGGTAGAGGACACTAACAATAACAACAGTGGATAGTCAAGGGGTATGGGAGGGAGGAACACAATCACAATCACTAAGGAGGTGGTACTCAGTAAGATAATGGGACTAAAGGCAGATAAATCCCCTGGATCTGATAGCTTGCATCCTAGGGTCTTAAGAGAAGTGGCGGCAGGGATAGTGGATGCACTGGTTGTAATTTACCAAAATTCCCTGGATTCTGAAGAGGTCCCAGCAGATTGGAAAACTGCAAATGTAACGCCCCTATTTAAAAAAGGAGGCAGACAAAAAGTGGGGAACTATAGACCAGTTAGCCTAACATCTGTGGTTGGGAAAATGTTGGAGTCCATTATTAAAGAAGCAGTAGCAGGACATTTGGAAAAGCATAATTCGGTCAGGCAGAGTCAGCATGGATTTATGAAGGGGAAGTCATGTTTGACAAATTTGTGGAAATTCTTTGAGGATGTAATGAACAGGGTGGATAAAGGGGAACCAGTGGATGTGGCGTATTTGGACTTCCAGAAGGCATTTAACAAGGTGCCACATAAAAGGTTACTGCATAAGATAAAAGTTCACGGGGTTTGGGGTAATATATTAGCATGGATAGAGGATTGGCTAACTAACAGAGAGTCAGGATAAATGGTTCATTCTCGGGTTGGCAATCAATAACTAGTGTGGTGCGGCAGGGATCAGTGCTGGGACCCCAACTATTTACAATCTATATTAACGACTTGGGAGAAGGGACCGAGTGTAAAGTAACCAAGTTTGCTGACGATACAAAGATGGGAGGAAAAGCAATGTGTGAGGAGGACACAAAAAATCTGCAAAAGGACATAGACAGGCTAAGTGAGTGGGCAAAAATTTGGCAGATGGTGTATAATGTTGGAAAGTGTGAGGTCATGCACTTTGGCAGAAAAAAAAGAGCAAGTTATTATTTAAATGGAGATAGATTGCAAAGTGCTGCAGTACAGTGGGACCTGGAGGTACTTGTGCATGAAACACAAAAGGATAGTATGCAGGTACAGCAAGTGATCAGGAAGGCCAATGGTATCTTGGCCTTTATTGCAAAGGGGATGGAGTATAAAAGCAGGGACGTCTTGCTACAGTTATACAGGGTATTGGTGAGGCCACACCTGGAATACTGCGTGATGTTTTGGTTTCCATATTTAAGAAAGGATATACTTGCTTTGGAGGCAGTTCAGAAAAGGTTCACTAGGTTGAGTCCGGAGATGAGGGGGTTGACCTTTGAGGAAAGGTTGAGTAGGTTGGGCCTCTACTCATTGGAATTCAGAAGATTGAGAGGTGATCTTATCGAAACGTATAAGATTATGAGGGGGTTTGACAAGGTGGATGCAGAGAGGATGTTTCCACTGATGGGGGAAGACTAGAACTAGAGGGCATAATCTTAGAGTAAGGGGCCTCCCATTTAAAACTGAGATGAGGAGAAATTTATTTTCTCAGAGGGTTGAAAATCTGTGTAATTCGCTGCCTCAGAGAGCTGTGGAAGCTGGGACATTGAATAAATTTAAGACAGATAAACAGTTTCTTAACCGATAAGGGAATAAGGGGTTATGGGGAGCGGGCAGGGAAGTGGACCTGAGTCCATGATCGGATCAGCCATGATCGTACTAAATGGCAGAGCAGGTTCGAGGGACCGAATGGCCTACTCCTGCTCCTATTTCTTATGTTCTTATGTTCTTATGTAATATGCATACACCCCTGGAATTATATTTGATTAATTAAAACAAAAATATTGAGTTATTGTTACATGGTGTTTAAAAATAAACCACTGTGCTTTCTTTGTTTGATGACTTTCTGTATCTGTGGTCCAGCTTCTCAAGGGTGACTAGAGATGGATAATAAATGTCGGCATTGTCAGCGATGCTCACATCCCAAGAATGAATTATAAAAACTCCTGTAATCTGAAATTCATAGGAACGCTGGGTGCTCTAAATCCAGGGAGTAATTTTGCAAATCTCCACTGCTATCATGGAGACTCACTAGAGAGACTCACTAGAAACTCAGTTGAGATGTCTAGAAATCATGGGGCTGATTTTCATTATTGTCAGAACAATGGTGTCACCAGTCCGATGCGGAGCCAGCATTCGCAGGCAATTTGGCGATTGAGGGAGGGGCAAAATCTTGTAGCTCCCCCTTCATGGGACCTCAATTCTCCTGCATTAATGAGGTGCCACCTGAAAGCAGGTTAGAAAATAATATTCTTAAAGCCACAGGATCAATCACCTGCCCATCCACTTCAAATTTATGAAGCATGGGCAATGTTTTACAATGAGGAATAAGCGTGTTGTGTAAAACATATAAACAAATAATAGGAAAAATTATACTCATGTTAACTGTCGATCTTTTTAACTTGTAGCTAATAATGGATATTTGTAGCTTAGTAAGATTTTTTAAATATTTCTGTTTCTACATGTTTTATATAAAGCAAGCAATTATGAGTCTAGATTTTTACCCATATTATAGCGTGAATACACACTGAAGACATACACAGTTTTTCTTACTCAATAAGGAAACATTGGCCCTGAAATTGCGGCCTCTCCGGGTGTGTATGATGTGTGCAAGTGCCCAAAGAGGCCCCGCAAGTTCCGGGTTTAGGCACACGAGCATGCGCCTGAACCCGACACATGCGATCGCATGCACCCCTGGGAGAAGGGCCTTCACGGGCTGAGATTTGAGTTATTTGCTCAACTGTTGCCCAGCAAATTTCCTTCAAATTCTTATGCCTGGTAAAAGCAGGCATAAGGTCTGCTTTTACCACGTATGAGTTTTAATAGATAGAAAAATAAATGTTGTTACTTATCTTTATATTAAAAACACTGTCTATGATGGTAAGTTTATTTTTAACACTATTAAAACATTTTTCTTTTAATTAAAAAAAAATGAAATTTTCTCTAAAACATTTAATGCAATCTCCCTTAATTTTTAAAAAGTAGTGTTTTTTTTATTTATGTTTGTGGGTGTTATTTATTTTTAGGGGTATTCTCATTGAGAGTAATGGGAGCTCGGAGCTGCTATTACTATGAATGAGAATACTACATTGTGATTGCTGGTCTAGTCCCACGTGATCCCAGGATGCACATATCCTCCTGGAATAAGTGGGCCTCTGCACTGGGCTGTGCATCGAGGCCGCGGGGTAGAAGTCTTTGTTCCTCCGGGACATTTGTAAATATTTTTGTGGTCGGCGGCATCCACCCGCGGGAAGCCTCCGACCGCAATTTCAGGGCCATTACTAATTCATTTATAAATTGTGAGATTTGTACAATGGCAGAGAGCTTCATCCACTGTCAGCGCAAATGATGAAAAATTGTAGGTCGTGCATGCACAAATTTTCAATTTGCTCTGCCCGTTGGCGAGGCTCCCTGCAGCACCAATAGTTAACACCCACCTGATGTCCAGATTATGTTATCAATGATGACTGACAGTGGATGTATTTATTTTCAGGTTGACGCTGCACTGAAGGGTACAAGAACCACATCTTGAGCCACATTCAGGATGTGGGCGATGGTGGCAAGGCTGCATTTATTACCCATCGCAGGTTTCCCTGAGAAAGCCTTTTCTTTCAGTACTGCACTGAAGTCTGAGCCAAGACTATGTGCTGCACTCATTAGGCCCAAGTTTCCACATGATTCACGCCTGATTTTTAGGAGCAACTGGTGGAGAACGGACTATTTTAGAAATCGCAATTCTCCACATTTTTTTTTCTGCAGTTCTAGTCAGGTAGAACAGTTCTAGTTTGGAACAGAATTTTTTCTTCAAAAGGGGGTGTGTCCGGCCACTGACGCCTGATTTGAAAGTTTCCACAGTGAAAATGTACTCCAAAGTAAAGTAGAATGGAGCCAGTGAAGATTTTTGTAGAACTGAAAAAACCTGTTCTACACATTAAAAAATCAGGCGCAGGTTACAAATTAGGCGTCCAAAACGAGGTGGGGAGGGGGGGGGGAAGGGAACTCATTAAATTCGACAATAAATCCTTATTTATACTTCTACAAATATTATACAAATAAATCCAACCTGAATAAACATTTATAAGCCAAGAAAAGATTAAATAAACCATCTTCCTACCTGTGTGAAAGTGCTTCAGCCAGGGAGAATTCTGCAGCTGTTCGTGCCGCTGAGCAAGAGAGGGAGGGAGAGAGAGGAGGGAGAAGAGAGAGGGGGGGAGAGAAGAGAGAGGGGGGGAGAGAAGAGAGAGGGGGGGAGAGAAGAGAGAGGGGGGGAAGAGGGGGGGGAAGAGAGAGGGGGGGAAGAGAGAGGGGGGGAAGAGGGGGGGAAGAGAGAGGGGGGGAAGAGGGGGGGAAGAGAGAGGGGGGGGGGGGGGGGGGGGGGGGGAGGGGGGGGGGGGGGGGGAGGGGGGGGGGAGGGGGGAGGGGAGGGGGGGGGAGGGGGGAGGGGAGGGGGGGGGGAGGGGGGAGGGGAGGGGGGGGGGAGGGGGGAGGGGAGGGGGGGGGGAGGGGAGGGGGGGGGGAGAGGGGGGGGGGGAGAGGGGGGGGAGAGGGGGGGGGGAGGGGGGGGGAGAGGGGGGGGGAGGGGGGGGGAGAGGGGGGGGAAGAGAGAGGGGTTCGGGGAACAAGAGCGGGTGTCAGGTCGGGGGGGGAGCGGGTGTCGGGTCGGGGGGGGAGCGGGTGTCGGGTCGGGGGGGGAGCGGGTGTCGGGTCGGGGGGGGGAGCGGGTGTCGGGTCGGGGGGGGGAGCGGGTGTCGGGTCGGGGGGGGGGGGGAGCGGGTGTCGGGTCGGGGGGGGGGGAGCGGGTGTCGGGTCGGGGGGGGGGGGAGCGGGTGTCGGGTCGGGGGGGGGGAGCGGGTGTCGGGTCGGGGGGGGGGGGGAGCGGGTGTCGGGTCGGGGGGGGGGGGAGCGGGTGTCGGGTCGGGGGGGGGGGAGCGGGTGTCGGGTCGGGGGGGGGGGGGAGCGGGTGTCGGGTCGGGGGGGGGGGGGAGCGGGTGTCGGGTCGGGGGGGGGGGGAGCGGGTGTCGGGTCGGGGGGGGGGAGCGGGTGTAGGGTCGGGGGGGGGGAGCGGGTGTCGGGTCGGGGGGGAGCGCGTCTCGGGTCGGGGGGGGGGGAGCGGGTGTCGGGTCAGGTCTCGGGTCGGGTCGGGGGGGGTGCGGGCCTTGGGTCGGGTCGGGTCGGGTCGGGGGGGGTGCGGGCCTTGGGTCGGGGCGGGGAGCGGGTCTCGGGTCGGGGCGGGGGGGGGGGGGGGAGCGGGTGTCGGGTCGGGTCTGGTCGGCGGGGGTCGGGGGGGAGCGGGTGTCAGGTCGGGGCGGGGGGGGGGGAGAGCGGGGGTCGGGGGGGGGAGCGGGTGTCAGGTCGGGTCTGGTCGGCGGGGGGCGGGGGGGAGCGGGTGTCGGGTCGGGGCGGGGGGGTGAGAGTAAGGGTCGGGGGGGGAGCGGGTGTCGGGTCGGGTCTGGTCGGCGGGGGGCGGGGGGGAGCGGGTGTCAGGTCGGGGCGGGGGGGGAGGAGAGCGGGGGTCGGGGGGGGGAGCGGGTGTCGGGTCGGGTCTGGTCGGCGGGGGGCGGGGGGGAGCGGGTGTCGGGTCGGGGCGGGGGGGTGAGAGTAAGGGTCGGGGGGGGTGTCGGGTCGGGTCTGGTCGGCGGGGGGGGGGGGGGGGGAGCGTGTGTCGGGTCGGGTCTGGTCGGCGGGGGGGGGCGGGGGGAAGTGAGTGTCGGGTCTTGTCGGGGGCGGGGAGCAGGAGCTGGCCGTGGGAGGAGCCTCATTCACGCAGCCCCAGTGAGGCCATTGGGCCAGGGCTAGGGGCTGCGTGCTTCGGGCCCCTCCCACACAGTTCGGCGCCTGGAGCTACTGCACTTGCGTGCCGACTGTAGCGCGCATGTGCAGAGGTCCCGGCACTGTTTTCAGCGCCGGGACCTGGCTCTGCCCCCCCACAGCTCGTGCTGGCTGCGCCGAGTGCTACAGGACCTGTAAGTAGGTGGAGAATACTGAGGATTTTTTTAGGCGCCGTTTTAGGCGCGAGAAACGGGCGCCCAGCTCGGAGGGGCGCCTGTTTTTTTTCTTGTGGAAACTTGGGCCCCTAGAGTGGGACTTAAACCCGCAACCTTAGATGTAATCACATGCTGTAAAAAAGATTTAAATTGCGATTATTTCCTCCAAGTTTGGAATTTTTAATATGAACTAGCTAGAAGTACTTTATATTGAATGTACTTTTCCTTTGCGCTGCTTTGCTTTAGGATTTTTTAATTTTTATACGGCAAGAGAGACTGAAAGTTTTCAGATTAAAGAGACTTGGTTGATAGGAGACTGGAAATTGTTCATTCCCTATTGAGCAATGGAATATTAATCACTTTTTTGGACTGGAAACAGAGAATTCAAATTTACACAACTTATAAGAGCACTTGTAGCTACAAGTTTTCAGTTCGACAGCGATGGCAAAGCTTGCTTTACTTACTGTGGGTGTGATCTTTGTATTTGTTTTCTTTTGGTCCTGATAATCAAAGATTTAAAAATGTTACTAAATGTGGACGTGCATTTTTCATATACAATGGATCAGCGACACATTATGAAATGTCTTTTTATTATTCATTTCGATTTCTTAAGTAGTTTAGATGTCAGAAGAAAGGCAAGCGAGAAGACTGCAATACCAAGGATTTAATGTTAACAGGATGTGACTCATCCTAGGTTTGCAATTCAGGGGAGCAGAAGTTCTGTTACAAGATTTTTCACTGAAGTGAATAAAGGAAATCACAAAGCTTCTGCTGATTTATATTGTTTTACTAAAACATTATTACTTTATATAGAATGCTTTCAGTTTCATCAATGATATCAGGAAAATGGTGATCATTGTATGCCTGGCTTATTTTTTCTGTTAACAATAAAAAAAATCTACCTTAAGCATGGATATCTGTCTTTCACTTAGAAATTCAAATAGTGCGTGCCATTCTGAAGACATTTTTTATATTTATATATGGGATGTGGGTCACACTGGCAAGACTGCATTCATTGCCCATTCCTAGTTATCCTGAGACAGTGATGGTGGGCATTTTCCTTGAACTGCTACAGTCCTTGTGGTGATGGTGCTCCCACAATGGTTTATATAGGGATTTGCAGGATTTTGACCCAGTGATTTTGAAGGAACAGCGTTAAATGTCCAAGTGTGACTGGGAGCCAATAGTTTAATTGGTCATTTATCTCATTGCAATTTGTGGGATCTTACTGTGTAAAGAATGGCTGCTGTGTTTCACTGCAACAGCCACTGTACTTCAAAAATTGGCTGTGAAGTGCTTTGGGACATCCTGAGGTCGTGAAAGGCGCTATATAAATGGGGGGAAGGTGAACAGTCATGTCGTTGTCTATATTGGTACCAATGACATAGGTAGAAAGCGGGATGAGGTCCTGCAGGCCGATTTTAGGGAGCTAGGAAAGAGATTGATAATCAGGACCTCAAAGGTAGTAATCTCTGGATTACTCCCAGTGCCATGAGCTAGTGAGTGCTCGGAGGATAGAACAGATGAATGCATGGCTGGCGGGATGGTGCAGGAGGGAGAGCTTTAGATTCCTGAGGCTTTGGGACTGTTCTGGGGGAGTTGGGACTTGTACAAGCTGGACGGATTGCACCTTAACAGGGCCGGGACCAATTTCCTCGCAGGGAGGTTTGTTAGTGCTGTTGGCAGAGGGATGGGAACCTAAGCATAGATTCAGAAGGGAAAGCAGTTTGGAAAGCAGAGGAAACAAAAGCTAGAAAATAGACAACAAAGCGGTTTGGCAATGCTTAATGGTATATACTTCAATGCAAGGAGTCTAGTAAAAAGGCAGATGAACTGAGAGCACAGATAGACACGTGGAAGTATAATATCATAGCTATTACTGAATTCTGGCTGAAAGAAGGGCAGGGATGGCAGCTAAACGTACAAGATTCTGAGGGGGATTGGCAGAGTAAATGCTGGGAGGTTGTTTCCCCTAGCTGGAGAGTCTAGAACTAGGAGGAATAGTCTCAGTATAAGGGGTCAGTCATTTAAGACTGAGATGAGGAGGAATTTCTTCACTCAGAGGGTTGTGAATATTTGAAATTCTCTACCACAAAGGGCTGTGGATGCTGAATCGAGTATATTCAAAACTGAAAGAGATAGATTTTAGGACTCTAGGGGCATCAAGGGATATGGAGATCGGGTGGGAAAGTGGTTCTTATATAGGCCATGATCTTATTGAATGGTGGAGCAGGCTCAAGGGGCTGTATGGCCTACTCCTGCTACTAATACTTATGTTCTTAAATATTCTTGGTTTCAGGGCTTTCGGACGAGATAGATAGTGGGATAAAAACAGAGGAGGTATCACAATATTGGTTAATAGGCAATTACAATTGTGAGGAGGGTGACATGTTAGAAGGATCATCAAATGAGGCCATATGGGTTGAACTGAAGAACAAAAATGAGACAATCACATTGCTGGGAGTGTACTATAGACCCTCAAACAGGCAGAGGGAGATAGAAGAGCAAATATGTAGGCAAATATCTAAGAGCCAAAGCAATAGGGCAGTAATAGTAGGGAATTTCAACTACCCGAATATTAACTTGGATAGAATCAGTGTAAAAGATATAAGGCTAGACTTTCCATAAGTTTTGCATCACTACCGCCCACTTAATATCCATTTTAACACTGAGATGAGGTATAACGCCCAGATAGTGCCCATTTAGCAAAAAAATGGAAACTTACACCCATTTATCGCTCACTTATCGCCCATCATTACTTTCGGCATATAGTTAACGCCGAGAATTAATAATACTGCCCGCCCAATTTTTTTTGCCGTAAATGTCAGAAAAATGGAAACTAATGCCCATAATATCGCCGAGTGTTACTTTGAATCTCGCCCACATATCGCCGAAAATATCGCTTGTCGAAACAAATGCTGAGAAAAAGCTGCTCTCTCCTGACCTTGACCCTGCGGTATGGACGCACTTTTGTAAATCGGAGGACTTTTCATATAAAAGGCTGCTTCAACTTCTGGGGAGTTTTGATGTAATCTGCAGTTATTTTAAGGTGATTTGAATATCTGAACAAACATACAAACATCTTATACAATGGACGAATTGAACGGGGTAGCATAAGGCAAAAAAGGGAAGTATATGTCAAATACCGAGAGCTAAATACTGCAGAAAGCTTAGAAGAGTATAGAAAGTGCAGGGGAGAAATTAAAGAGAAAATTAGGAAAGCAAAGAGAGGGCATGATTGGCTAGTTAAATCAAGGAAATCCCAAAGATGGTTTATAAATACATAAAGATCAAGAGGATAACTAAAGAAAGTGTAGGGCCTATTAGAGACCAAAAAGGTAACATTGGTGTGGAGGCAGAGATGTGGATATGGTTCTGAATGAATACTTTGCTTCTGTCTTCACAAAAGGGACAATGCAGCATTGTAGTTAAAGAGGAGGGGTGTGAAATACTAGATGAAATAAACATAATGAGAGAGGAAATATTAAGGGGTTTAGCATCTTTGAAAGTGGATAAATCCCCAGGCCCGGATGAAATGTATCCCAGGCTATTATGAGAAGCAAGGGAGGAAATAGTGGAGGCTCTCTCCATCATTTTCTAATCCTCTCTGGCTAGAGGTGTGGTGCCGGAGGACTGGAAGACTGCTAATGTTGGACCATTGTTTGAAAAAGGAGAAAGGGATAGACTGAGGAAAGACAGGCCAGTCAGTCTAACCTCAGTGGTGGGCAAATTGTTGGAAAAAATTCTGAGAGACACTATTAATTGTCATTTTGAAAGGCACGGATTAATCAAGGGCAGTCAGCATTGATTTTTTAAGGGAAGGTCATGTCTGACTAACTTGATTAAATTTTTTGAGGAGATAACAATTCGATGAGGGTAGCACATTTGATGTAATCTACCTTGATTTTAGAAAGGCTTCTGACGAGATCACATATGGCAGATTGGCCAGTAAAGTAAAAGCCCAGGATCCAAGGGAACATGGCAAGTTGGATCCAAAATTGGCTCAATGGCATGAACCAAAGTATAATGGTCAATGGGTATTTTGTGACTGGAAGGCTGTTTCCAGTGGGGTTCTGCAGGGCTCAGTACGAGGTTCTGGTGAGGGAGTATAAACAGATAGGGACTAAATTAAAAAGCAGAACCACAAAGGTAATAATTTCTGGATTATTACCTGCTCCATGAGTAAATTTGCATTGGGTAAATAAGATCAGAGAGACGAATGCGTGGCTCAAAGAATGGTGTGGAAGAAATGGGTTTCGATTCATGGGGCACTGGCACCAGTACTGGGGTAAGAGGGAGCTGTTCTGTTGGGACAGGCTTTACTTGAACCGTGCTGGCGAATCGAATAACTATGTCTGTAGAGAGGGCTTTAAACTAAATAGTGGGGGGGGTGGGGGGAAGGGTTCAGGTGAGCGGAAATTTAAAAAGTCAAAGAGAAAGGAGAAGACAATAGAGCAGGGTAGCGATGGGAGAAATTATAACCAGAGTGGTGACAGGAAGAGACAGAATGTATAAAAATAAGAGTGCATCAGAAAGTGGGGTCAAAGCAGGGGAAAATGGTAAAAAGACAAAATTAAAAGCCCTTTATCTGAATGTACGCCGCATTCGTAACAAGATAGATGAGCTGACAGCATAAATAGATATAAATAGGTATGATCTGATAGCCATTACAGAGACGTGGTTGCAAGGTAACCAAGGCTGGGAACGAACTATTATGGGGTATTTGACAATTCCGAACGATAGACAGAAAGGAAAAGGAGGTGGGGTAGCTCTGTTAATAAAGGATGAGATCAGTGCAGTAGTGAGAAATGATATTGGCTCAGAAGATCAAGATGTAGAATCAGTTTTGGTGCAGATAAGAAATAATAAGGGGAAGAAGTCACTGGTGGGTGTAGTCTAAAGGCCCCCTAACAGTAGCTACACTGTTGGACGGAGTATAAATCAAGAAATAATGGAGGCTTGTAAGAAAGGTACGGCAATAATCATGGGCGATGTTAATGTTCATATTGATTGGACAAATCAAATTGGCCATGGTAGCCTTGAGGAAGAGTTCATAGAGTTTATCCGGGATGGTTTCCGTGAACAGTACATTGTGGAACCAACTAGGGAGCAAGCTGTCTTAGATCCGGTTCTGTGTAATGAGACAGAGTTAATGAATGATCTCATAGTAAAGGATCCTGGATCCTCTAGGAAAGAGTGATCATAGCATGGTTGAATTTCAAATTCAGTTGGAGGGTGAGAAATTTGGATCTCAAACCAGTGTCCTGATCTTAAATAAAGGCGATTACAAAGGTATGAAGGCAGAGTTGGCTAAAGTGGACTGGGAAAATAGATTAAAGGATAAGACAGTTGATGAGCAGTGGCAGACATTTAAGGAGATATTTCATAACTCGCAACAAAAATATATTCCAGTGAGAAGAAAAGACTCTAAGAAAAGGAAGAATCATCTGTGGCTAACTAAGGAAGTAAAGGATGATATCAAATTGAAAACAAAGGCATACAATGTGGCCAAGATTAGTGGGAGGTAAGAGGATTGTGAAATTTTTAAAAACCAATGAAGAATGACTAAAAAAAAATAAAGAGAAAGAAGATGGATTATGAGAGTAAACTAGCAAGAAATATAAAAACAGATAGTAAGAGCTTCTACATGTATATAAAAAGGAAGAGAGTAGCTAAAGAAAATGTTGGTCCCTTAGAGGATGAGACTGGGGAATTAATAATGGGGAACAGGGAAATGGCAGAGTCATTGAACACATAATTTGTATCGGTCTTCACGACAGAAGACACTAAAAACATCCCAATAATGGATAATCAAAGGGCTATAGGGACGGGGGAACATAAAACAATCACCAAAGAAAAAGTACACAGTAAAATAATGAGACTAAAGGTGGACAAGTCCCCTGAACCTGATGGCCTGCATCCTAGGGTCTTAAAAGAAGTGGCTGCAGGGATTGTGGATGCTTTGGTTGCAATCTACCAAAATTCCCTTGATTCTGGAGAGGTCCCAACAGATTGCAAAACCACAAATATAACGCCCCGATTTTAAAAAGAAGGCAGACAGAAAGCAGGAAACTATAGCCTAACATCTGTCATTGGGAAAATGCTGGAGACCAATATTAAGGAAGCAGTAGCATGACATTTGGAAAAGCATAATACTGTCAAGCAGAATCAGCATGGTTTTATGAAAGGGAAATCATGTTTGCCAAATTTGCTGGAGTTCTTTGAGGATGTAACGAGCAGGGTGGATAAGGGGGAACCAGTGGATGTGGTGTATTTGGATTTCCAGAAGGCATTCAATAAGGTGCCACATAAAAGGTTACTGCACAAGATGAAACCTCACAGGGTTGGGGGTAATATATTAGCATGGATAGAGGATTAGCTAACTAACAGAAAACAGAGAGTCGAGATAAATGGGTCATTTTCCCATTGGCAAACGTTACTAGTGGGATGTCACAGGGATTGGTGCTGGGACCTCAACTATTTACAATCTATATTAATGACTTGGATGAAGGGACAGAGAGTAATGTAGCCAAGTTTGCTGATGATACAAAGATGGGTGGGAAAGCAAGTTGTGAGGACACAAAGAATCTACAAAGGGCTATAGACAGGCTAAGTGAGTGGGCAAACATTTGACAGATAGAGTATAATGTGGAACAGTGTGAGGTTATCCACTTTGGCAGGAAAAATAAAAAAGCTAATTATTATTTAAATGGAGAGAGATTAAAAAATGCTGCAGTACAGAGGGACCTGGAGGTCCTTGTGCATGAAACACAAAAAGTTAGTACGCAGGTACAGCAAGTAATCAGGAAGGCAAATGGAATGTTTACCTTTATTGCAAGGGGGATGGAGTATAAAAGCAGGGAAGTCTGGGGTGTAGTTAATCGAAGAACTTTTTATTTAATTTGATTAGGTTTGAGGTACTTAAGTGACAAACAATGCAATTATGATGTGTATATAAGTCTCAATTGAATTAGATTATTTCAAGTTGTACAGATTGAAATGTTTAAAGACTATGTTTATATCTGTTTTGGAGGACCATGCACTGTACCATTTCATTTTGACTGCAGTGTGATTTATTTCTTGTTTTTGAATTTACAGAATATTGGTGAGACCACACCTAGAGTACTGCATACAGTTTTGGTCTCCTTAATTAAGGAGGGATATACTTGCATTAGAGGCAGTTCATAAAATGTTTACTAGGTTGATTCCTGTGATGAAGGGGTTGACTTATGAAGAATGGTTGAGCAGGTTGGGCCTCTAGTTATTGGAGCTTACATAAATGAGAGGTGATCTTATTGAAACATTTAAGGTACTGAGAGGGCTCGACAAGGTAGATGCAGAGAGGATGTTTCCCCTCATGGGGGAATCTAGAACTAAGGGGCATAGTTTCAGAATAAGGGGTCACCCATTTAGAACTGAGATGAGGAGGAATTTTTTCACTCAGAGGGTTGTAAATCTGTGGAATTCTCTGCTGCAGAGAGCTGTGGAGGCTGGTCATTGAATATATTTAAGGTGGAGATAGACAGATTTTTGAAGGGTTATGGGGAGCAGGCATGGAAGTGGAGCTGAGCCCAAGATCAAATCAGCCATGATCTTATTCTTATGTAATGGCGGAGCAGGATCGAGGGGCCAATTGGCCTACTCTTGCTACTATTTCTTATGTTCATATGTCCCTTGCTTTTTGTGGTATATATGTCAATGATTTAGACTTCAATGTAGGGGGCATGATTAAGAATTTTGCAGAATTTTAGGGTAAAAAGGAGGCTTCTCTCCTTCAAGGTGGACTAACTGATATAGTTAATTGACACCTTGCCCAGATTCCCACTGTATAACGACCACGGAAGTAAACAAACGAAACCTCAGTTTTACCGGTTTTATTACGAGCAATGCACGGGAAGGTTCAGCCTAAATCCTCCGAAATACAAGAGTTTTCAAGTACAATTTATACAGGTTTTGGAGAGGAGCTATTCTCCTACAAAATCATCGATAGGTCTATTGCTATCAGCGAAGTTACATTGATTTGTCGACTCTTATCAGACGGACTCTGAGTGGTAAATGCAATTGTCCATCTCTCATCATTGTTTTGTTCCATCTTGCCCTCTACCCCAGTCTATCCGATGCCTAGGGTGGTTGTACTGGCTTCTTTATCTCTTCCTCAGGGACTTTTAAACAAACTGCTGACTTCGGCTGTTTAAGTATTACTAAGGTTAAGCTATAGTTTAATGTGAATAATTCTGCTATACCTAAACAAGCAAGTGTTACAGATATAGGCAATTTATAAGTTCACTACCTTCAGCATAAATCTGACCCCCTATTTGCATCCCCTACAATTTATCCCTTATAATTCCCCCCTAATGGCCCTTGGCTATATGCCGAAGATAGGCCATTTCCCAATTAATTTCTCATGGGTGGGCTTCCAGGGTTGTCCTTTCGCTTGGGAAGCGCTACTTCCCGAGCTGCAGGATCTACCTGTTGGATTTCCCATCAAGGTGATACTGAGTAAGTCCTTTCTGCCAGACTGTCCGATTTTCCTTTATTCAATGTTTTAACTGTAGTACGGGCTAGGGCCTGCCTCTTACGTCGGTTACACCTTTTTGCAGGATAATACAACAAGGTGAGTTCCCTTGCACTACAACCAATACATTTAGTCCAGCATAGTTTGTGTATAAGCCCTTTTTAGCCAACATTTTCTTGGTGTTCGAATCTTTCCTCCACTTGGGGTCTTCTCTATTCTGCCGAATCAATTTCTCTTTTGCCCCAGCGTTCATAGTTGGACACGTTTGTGGTGCTGGGGGTATGATGGTCGAGGTCCTGGTAGTGCTCACTGTTGCTAAAGTTGTTGTGTATGCATGCCTGCTTACTGTGTGATGTCTGTAACACTGTTATGCCACACTGAATGTACCCTTATACTGTACACGCCTTACCTGTACACCAGAGGGTGCTGCTGCTGGAGACCTAAGGGTTACCTGCACACTGCAGTATAAAAAGGAACTCACAGCTTGTTGTCCTCACTCAGGAGCTGCTAATAAAGGACTACAGGTCTACACAGTTTAAGTATCATACCCTGCCTCGTGGAGTCATTACTAAAGGTGCGCACATACACTACAAAAGTAGTGGGTGGGGTCGTGGTGGTGCGTCTATCTCGGGAGATATCCCTCCACCACCATTCAGAGATGTTGAGTGAAACCTGCACCCACTTCCCCCGGGGGCAGTATCTCTGTCCCTCCGGATTATGAAACACACCGTGGTCTTATTCCCACTAATTATTGGTCCCGTATTCCTGGCCCATCCCCAATGTTGTTTTGTTTCCTTGTTACGTTGTTTTATGCCCGTTATTTAAGTCTACTGTTGCTCCGTCTGTCACCATCAGTGTTATTGATTCTTTTTAAACTAATGTTGCCCGAGTCCCTGTAATACAGGCCTTGCCGTCCCTCAACCTGTTGTCCTTGATATGAGGTTACGTTACCCCACGTTGTTTCCACAAGCACTAGAATCCTGCAAAAAAACAATATTTCCCGGTCGTCACCAGTTAGTTAGTGACCATTCTTTTTTAACTGGGTCCAGTGTTTCCACTTGCCGATACCCCTTACAACTACCATAATTTACCATTATTACCTGATAGGGTCCGGTCCATTTGGGTGCAAGCCCGGACCTCACTGGAGTAATCACCTGACTGCCTATTTGGGGTGTTTGGACCTTCTGTTTCTTAGTGTCGTTCTCTAAGTCCTTGATTAAACTACTGTTAGCCTGTACCTTTAAATCATGTAACTGTTCAGAGAGTTCCATTCCAAATTTCCGTATTCTGTCTTTATATGGTCCTGCGTCCTCGCTTCCTGAAACCAAGACTTCTGGCAGTCTCATTGCCCTTCCAATCATTAGTTCAAAGGGTGTCAGTCCTGTCGTCCGACTTGGGTTTGCCCTGAGCTTCATCAGTACTCGGGGTAACATCTCTACCCAACCTTTTCCAGTTTCCTCGATTGTTTTAGCTAGGGCTGTTTTTAAGGTCCTATTCATTCATTCCACCAATCCGGAGGATTCTGCATGGTATGGGATATGGAACCTTTGCCTAATCCCTAGTAAAGCGCAGGCCTGTTTCATCAACTGCCCAGTGAAGTGTGTACCTTGATCTGAGTCCAGCCGTAGTGGCATTCCCCATCGGGGTAATATTTCTTCTACTCGGATCCTGGCCACGGTTTCTGCTGAACAATTTCAAGTGGCGAAAGCTTCTACCCACTTCGTAAACTGGTCTGTTATAACTAGGCAATATGTCTTCGCCTTGTTGCTGGGCAACGGTCCAGTAAAATCTATCTGCAAGTTTTCCCAGGGTCCTTTCGGTCGGGGCTGATTTCCCATTCTGACCTTTACTTTCCCCCCTGGGTTGCATTTTGCGCATATCACGCACCTCCTACATTGGTCCTCTATATCTCAAACCATTCCTTTCCACCACCAGCATCTGGACATCGAGCTTATCATGTTGGTTCTACCTGTATGGACATACCCGTGGTATAAATTTAGTAGACTCCCCTGGATGCATTCCAGGGCCACCACATTCCCATCTTTCCTCCATATCCCGTCGGTCCCTTGTTGGTCCCCTCTCTGCTTCCACCTCTCCTTTTCCTGTGGAGGGGCTTCTCCCTGTACTTTAAGCATGTTTACTTCCTCAGGCCCAATTGTACCTACTCCGACTTAGGCTTCCCTGGCCAGTGTACCTGTCTCTGCCACTCACTTGGCTGCTTCATCTGCCCATCCATTCCCCTGTTGATGTTGATCGCACCCTCTTGGGGTAGGAGGGAGGCTTCCACTAATTCTTTAACAATCTCCTCATCTTTAATCGTCCCTCTTCCTGAGGACAAGTATCCCCATCTGCTCCAGGCTATCATATAATCATGCACTACTCCAAAAGCATATCGACTGTCTGTATAGATGTTTACATAGAAACATAGAAACATAGAAAATAGGTGCAGGAGTAGGCCACTTGGCCCTTCGAGTCTACACCACCATTCAATAAGATCATGGCTGATCATTCACCTCAGTACCCCTTTCCTGCTTTCCGTACCCCTTGATCCCTTTAGCCGTAAGGGCCATATCTAACTCCCTCTTGAATATATCCAATGAACTGGCATCAACAACTCTCTGCGGTAGGGAATTCCACAGGTTAACAACTCTCTGAGTGAAGAAGTTTCTCCTCATCTCGGTCCTAAATGGCTTACCCCTTATCCTTAGAATGTGTCTCCTGGTTCTGGACTCCCCCAACATCGGGAACATTCTTCCTGCATCTAACCTGTCCAGTCCTGTCAGAAATTTATATGTTTCTATGAGATCCCCTCTCATCCTTCTAAACTCCAGTGAATACAGTCCCAGTCGATCCAATCTCTCCTCATATGTCAGTTCTACCATCCCGGGAATCAGTCTGGTGAACCTTTGCTGCACTCCCTCAATAGCAAGAACGTCATTCCTCTGATTAGGAGACCAAAACTGAACGCAATATTCCAGGTGAGACCTCACCAAGGCCCTGTACAACTGCAATAGAACTTCCCTGCTCCTATACTCAAATCCCCTAGCTATGAAGGCCAACATACCATTTGCCTTCTTCACCGCCTGATGTACCTGCATGCCAACTTTCAATGACTGATGTACCACGACACCCAGGTCTCGTTGCACCTCCCCTTTTACGAATCTGCCGCCATTCAGATAATATTCTGCCTTTGTGTTTTTGTCACCAAAGTGGAAAACCTCACATTTATCCACATTATACTGCATCTGCCAAGCATTTGCCCACTCACCTAACCTGTCCAAGTCACCTTGTAGCCTTTTAGCATCCTTCTCACAGCTCACACCGCCACCCAGCTTCGTGCCATCTGCAAACTTGGAGATATTACACTCAATTCCCTCATCCAAATCATTAATGTATATTGTAATGAGCTGGGGTCCCAGCACTGAGCCCTGTGGCACCCCATTAGTTACTGCCTGCCATTCTGAAAAGGACCCATTTATCCCGACTCTCTGCTTCCTGTCTGCCAACCAGTTCTCTATCCACGTCAGTACATTACCCCCAATACCACGTGCTTTAATTTTGCACACCAATCTCTTGTGTGGGACCTTGTCAAAAGCCTTTTGAAAGTCCAAATACACCACATCCACTGGTTCTCTCTTGTCCACTCTACCAGTAACATCTTCAAAAAATTCTAGAAGATTTGTCAAGCAGGATTTCCCTTTCATAAATCCATGCTGAATTGGACCGATCCTGTCACTGCTTTCCAAATGTGCTGCTATTTCATCTTTAATAATTGATTCCAACATTTTCCCCACTACTGATGTCAGGCTAACCGGTCTCTCTCTAACACGTTTTCTCTCTCCCTCCTTTCTTAAAAAATGGTGTTACATTATCTACCCTCCAGTCCATAGGAACCAATCCAGAGTCGATAGACTGTTGGAAAATGATCACCAATGCATCCACTATTTCTAGGACTAATTCCTTAAGTACTCTGGGATGCAAACTATCAGGCCCCAGGGATTTATCGGCCTTCAATCCCATCAATTTCCCTAACACAATTTCCTGCCTAATAAGGATTTGCTTCAGTTCCTCCTTCTCACTAGACCCTCGGTCCCCTAGTATTTCCGGAAGGTTATTTGTGTCTTCCTTCGTGAAGACAGAACCAAAGGATTAGTTTAACTGGTCCGTCATTTCTTTGTTCCCCATTATAAATTCACCTGAATCTGACTGCAAGGGACCTGCGTTTGTTTTCACTAATCTTTTTCTCTTCTCTTATCTATAGAAGCTTTTGTAGTCAGTTTTTATGTTCCCAGCAAGCTTCCTCTCATAATCTATTTCCCCCCTCCTAATTAAACCCTTTGTCCTCCTCTGCTGTATTACAAAATTCTCCCAGTCCTCAGGTTTGCTGCTTTTTCTGGCCAATTTATATGCCTCTTCCTTGGATTTAACACTGTCCTTTATTTCCCTTATTAGCCACGGTTGAGCTACCTTCTCCATTTTATTTTTACTCCAGACAGGGATGTACAAGTGTTGAAGTTCATCCACGTGATCTTTAAATGTTTGCCATTGCCTATCCACCATCAACCCTTTAAGTATCACTCGCCAATCTATTCTAGCCAATTCACATCTCATATCATCGAAGTTACCTTTCCTTAAGTTCAGGACCCTAGTCTCTGAATTAACTGTGTTACTCTCCATCTTAATAAAGAATTGTACCATATTATGGTCACTCTTCCCCAAGGGGCCTCGCACAACAAGATTGCTAATTAGTCCTTTCTCATTACACATCATCCAGTCTAGTTGGTTCCTCGACATATTGGTCAAGAAAACCATATTAATACACTCCAGGAAATCCTCCTCCACCGCATTGCTACCAGTTTGGTTAGCCCAATCAATAGGTAGATTAAAATCGCCCATGATAACTGCTGTATCTTTATTGCATGCATCCCTAATTTCTTGTTTGATGCTGTCCCCAACCTCACTATTATTGTTTGGGGGTCTGTACACAACTTCCACTAGCATTTGCCACACGCTCCTTTCGCTGCCCGCATTTGATTTCTGCATGATCTCGGCGACGATACTCGAAGAGCTCAGCGCCCTCCCGAATGCACTTCCTCCACTTAGGGCGGTCTGTGGCCAGGGACTCCCAGGTGTCAGTGGGGATGTCGTACTTTATCAGGGAGGCTTTGAGGGTGTCCTTGTAACGTTTCCTCTGCCCGCCTTTGCCTCGTTTGCCGTGGTCGTGTTCCGAGTAGAGCGCTTGCTTTGGGAGTCTCGTGTCTAGCATGCGAACTATGTGGCCTGCCCAGCGGACCTAATCAAGTGTGGTTAGTGCTTTCATGCTGGGGATGTTGGCCTGGACGAGGACGCTAATGTTTGTGTGTCTGTCCTCCCAGTGGATTTGCAGGATCTTGCAGAGACATCGCTGGTGGTATTTCTCCAGCGATTTGAAGTGTCTACTGTACATGGTCCATGTCTCTGAGCCATACAGGAGGGCGGGCATTACTACGGCCCTGTAGACCATGAGCTTGGTGACAGTTTTGAAGGACTGGTCTTCAAACACTCTTTTCCTCAGGCGGCCGAAAGCTGCACTGGTGCACTGGAGGCGGTGTTGGATCTCGTCGTCAATGCCAGTTCTTGTTGATAGGAGGCTCCCGAGATCGGGGAAGTGGTCCACGTTGTTCAGGGCCACGACATGGATCTTGATGTCTGGAGGACAGTGCTGTGAAGCGAGGACAGGCTGGTGGAGGACCTTTGTATAGCAAGGTGCTTAACCCGGGTAGGAAATTACCAAAATAATTGAGGAGTCCCAGGAATGACCGCAGCTCCATCACGTTCTGTGGTCTCGGCGCGTTCTTGATGGCCTCCGTCTTGGCGTTGGTTGTTCTGATGCTGTCTGCCGCGATTCTTCTCCCTAAGAACTCAACCTCTGGTGCCAGGAAAACACACTTCGAGCGTTTCAACTTAGTCCCACACAATCTAATCGACTTAGAACCTCTTCCAGGTTCTTCAAGTGTTCGATGGTGTCCTGACCTGTGATCAATATGTTGTCCTGGAAAACCACGGTGAGCGGAACCAACTTTAGCTGGTTCTTCATGTTCCTTTGAAAGATAGCCGCGGATGCTCGAATCCCAAACGAGCATCTATTATAGATGAACAGACCTTTGTGCATGTTGATGCAGGTGCGACCTTTCGAAGATTCCGCCAGCTACTGCGTCATGTAAGCTGAGGTCAGATTCCACTTGGCAAACGTCTTTCCTCCTGCCAGGGTCGCAAATAGGTCGTCTGCCTTGAGTAGCGGGTACTGGTCCTGCAGCGGAAAACAGTTAATCGTTACCTTATAGTCCCCACAAATTCTAACTGTGCTATTGCCCTTGACGACCGGAGCAATCGGACTGGCCCACTCGTTGAACTCCACCGGCGCGATGCTGCCTTCTCGTTGCAGCCTGTCCAGCTCGATCTCCACTTTCTCTCGCATCATGTATGGCACTGCCCGTGCCTTGTGATGGATGGGTCGTGTACTGGGAACCAAGTGGATCTGCACCTTCGCCCCCAAGAAACTTCCAATACCTGGCTCAAACAACGACGGAAACTTGCTCAGAACCTGGGCACATGAGGCGTCGTCGATAGACGAGAGCACTCGGATGTCGTCCCAGTTCCAGCGGATTTTCCCCAATCAGCTTCTGCTGAACAGTGTAGGGCCATCTCCTGGTACAATCCATAGTGGGAGTTCATGCACTGCTCCATTATAGGAGACTTTTACTGCTGCGCTGCCAATTACAGGGATCAGTTCTTTGGTGTAGGTTCTCAGCTTGGTATGAATGGGGCTAAGCTTGGGTCTGTGTGCCTTGTTGCACCACAGCCTGTCAAAGGCCTTTTTGCTCATGATAGACTGACTCGCACCCATGTCCAGTTCCATGGATACTGGAATTCCGTCCAGTTCGACTTTTAACATGATCGGTGGAAATATGTGGTGAAGGTGTGTACCCCGTACACCTGCCTCCTCGGTTCGAGTCTCTAGTTCAGTTTGATCTGCCATGGATCGATCTTCCTCTGCAATGTGGTGGTTTGCAGCCCGTCTGCACATTCGCTAGAGGTGTCCAATTGTTCCACAGCTTTTGCACACATAGTATTTGAAGTGGCATTGATGGGCTCAATGATCACCTCTGCAGCGCCAACTAGGTGTTAACTGCCTCACATTAACATTTGATGGCTCTGGGTCATCTGAGGTCATGCAGCTGCAGGCATGTACATTCTGCCATATGCATTCCTGCCTGAAAACTATGTTACTTTGTGTACAGTAATTGCCGAAACCCCTTTATGCAGCTATCATGTATCTCACACTACTATACATAACTGTATCTTACCATGCTATACATGACTGTAACCAGAGATGACCTGTAACCATAAGCTTACCTTACCACCAGGGGTGCACTTGCAGGAGACACTGGATACCTGTCCCAGACAGGTATATAAGGACAGGTCTCAGGCAAGTGAGGCATTCGAGAGCTGTGTAATAAAGGTGCAGGTCCTGAGTGACCTTGACTTCAGCATGTGCCTCATGTGAGTCTGTACTGCGGGAACAGGACTTTACAGTGGCGACGAGTTACGGGATTACAGAATCCACAGAATGGCGAACAATGGCACAGATGAAAAATACAATGCTGGAGATAATTGGGAGGACTTTATAGAAAGGCTCCAGCAAAGCTTTGTAACCAAAGACTGGTTAGGCGACGACAAGGCAGACAAGAGAAGAGCCCAACTCTTGACCAGCTGTGGCTCAAAAACATACGTTTAAATGCAGGACCTGCTGGCACCCGAGAAACCAGCAAGCAAGTCGTTTGAAGAGTTGAGCACACTGGTGAGAGACCACCTGAAGCCAGCGAGCAGCCTACACATGGCCAGACACAGGTTCTACAACTACAGACGCTGTGTGGGCCAGAGCATACCCGACTTCGTGGCGGAACTTCGGAGGTTGGCTAGCTTATGTGAGTTCTCCGATGAACTAAGGAGAGAAGTACTGAGAGACTTTTTTATTGAAGGAATAGGCCAAGCAGGCATATTCCGAAAGCTCATCAAAACCAAGAACTTGACCCTAGAGGCAGCAGCACTGGTTGCACAGACATTCTTGGCAGGAGAAGAAGAAACGAGGTTGATCTACACTGTGGGTACGACAACTAACGAAACATCGGAACAAGGGGTTCACAGCGTGAAACAAGCCGCTACCCCCACACACAGATAAAGGCAGGAGAGCAGGCCCTCAACAGCAGACAGTGGCGGCAGAAGCCATCAAGGGCCACATGAATGGCCGTTCACACCTCATCAACCCACAATGCGAGCAATCGACTACAAACTGAGAGAAGCTCAAGAGAGATCAGCCAGACGCAGCTCATTCTTTGGAAACAATGGAAGCAGTCTGTGCTGGAGATGTGGGGGAAGGTACTCATCAAGGGGGTGTCGATTTCAGCATGCTGTTTGCAGAAACTGCGACTATACAGGGCATCTGGCCCACATGTGCAGACAAATGGCAGCTCGGCTGGTATACGAATCGGAAGGGTCGGAAAGCGGACCAGAAGACGGTGGGGACAGTACCTGGGACACCGATGTACAGCGGGTCAACACGATCAATGGCCACTGCTCCTACAACAAGATGCCTCCAATAATGATGAGGGTCTTACTCAACGGGATACCCATCAACATGGAGCTGGATACGGGAGCGAGTCAATCTCTCATGAGCGCTCAACAATTTGAACAGCTGTGGCCGCACAAAAGAGACAGACCAAAATTCACAAGGGTCGACACCAAACTAAGGATCTATACCAAAGGAATCGTCCCAGTCCTCGGCAGCGCCATGCTCTCAGTCACACACAAAGGGACAGTGAACCGACTTCCCCCGTGGATTGTCCCCGGAGACCCCCCAGCACTGCTGGGGAGAAGCTGGCTGGCAAAACTAAACTGGAAATGGGATGATGTTCACGCCATTTCGTCAGAGGAACGGACCTCCTGCTCAACAGTTCTAAGTCAATTTGAACATCTCTTTCAGCCAGGTGTGGACACCTTCAAAGGGGCTAAAGTCAAAATCTACATCACAGAGGATGCTAGACCAGTCCATCACAAGGCTAGAGCTATGCCCTATGTGATGAGGGAAAAGATTGAACATGAACTGGACCGGCTTCTGCGGGAAGGCATTATCTCACCTGTGGAATTTAGCGATTGGGCAAGTCACATCGTCCCAGTCATGAAGCCTGATGGATCCGTACGAATCTGTGGGGACTACAAATCTACCATAAACAGAGTCTCCCTACAGGACCAATACCCGCTGCCCAGAGCGGAGGACTTATTTGCCACATTAGCTGGAGGAAAACTTTTCTCAAAACTAGATCTCACATCTGCGTATATGACGCAAGAATTGACCGAGGAATCCAAGCTACTCACCACCATCAACACACATCGAGGCCTTTTCATGTACAATCGATGCCCATTCGGCATCAGGTCGGCAGCTGCCATATCCCAGCACAACATGGAGAGTCTGCTCAAGTCCATCCCGGAGACGGTTGTATTTCAAGACGACACACTTATCACGGGCAGGGACACCGACTCCCATCTCCGCAATGTGGAGGAAATACTAAAGCGGTTGGATCGGGTAGGCCTAAGAGTTAAGAAATCCAAGTGCCTGTTTCTCGCGCCTGAGGTTGAATTTTTGGGCAGAAGGATTGCCGCTGATGGAATCCGCCCAACAGAGTCCAAAATAGAAGCAATTCGCCTGGCACCCAGGCCCCGGAATGTCTCAGAACTGCGCGCCTTTCTCGGGCTACTCAATTACTTTGGGAACTTTATGCAGAACTTAAGCACACTGCTGGAGCCTCTCCATGTGCTACTCAGGAAGGGGTGCGATTGGTTTTGGGGGGACGCCCAGGAACACGCCTTCAATAAGGCACGCATCCTTCTGTGTTCCAACAGTGTTTTGACTTTCTTTGATCCAGGTAAAAAGCTAGTTCTTACATGTGATGCGTCAGCATATGGGGTCGGGTGCATTTTGCAACATGTCAATAGCACGGGTAAATTACAACCCATAGCTTATGCCTCCAGGTCACTTTCGCGGGCGGAGCGCGGGTACGGAATGGTGGAGAAGGAGGCGCTTGCGTACGTGTACGGTGTCAAAAAGATGCACCAATACCTTTTCGGGGCCAAGTTCGCGTTAGAAACCGACCACAAGCCCCTCATGTCCCTACTATCTGAAAGCAAGGCAATAAACGCCAACGCCTCGGCGCACATTCAACGGTGGACACTCATGCTGGCGTCTTACGATTATACTATAAGGCACAGACCAGGCACAGACAACTGTGCCGACGCGCTTAGCAGGCTACCCCCTGGCCACCATAGAAGGATCTGACGAACAGGACTGTGAGATAGTCATGGCAATCAATGCCTTTGAGTCCACAGGTTCGCCCATGACGGCTCGCCAAATCAGACCCCATGTTATCCCTAGTAAAAAGATGTGTCCTAACCGGTGACTGGGCAGAGGCTCGCGATGCCTGCCCCGAGGTGCATGCCTTTCCATAGGCGCATGCATGAGCTGTCACTTCAAGCAGACTGCCTAATGTGGGGCAGCAGAGTAGTTATGCCTCTGCGAGGCAGAGAGGCATTTGTCCAGGACCTCCACCGCGAGCACCCGGGGATCGTTCTCATGAAGGCCATAGCCAGATCCCACGTCTGGTGGCCTGGCATTGACGCAGACTTGGAGCTCTGCGTCTGACGGTGCACCATTTGTGCCCAACTCAGTAATACCCCCAGGGAGGCCCCCCGAGCCCCTGGCCCTGGCCCACCAAACCGTGGTCGCGGGTACACATCGACTATGCGGGCCCATTCATGGGCAAAATGTTCCTCGTAGTTGTAGATGCATTTTCTAAGTGGATCGATTGCACCATTTTAAACTCAAGCACCACCTCCACCACTATGGTGAGCCTTGGAACTATGTTCGCAACGCACGGCATTCCTGACATATTGGTCAGTAATAATGGTCCGTGCTTCACCAGCGCAGAATTCCAAGATTTTGTAAGTGACCACGGTATAAATCACGTTAGGACAGCACCGTTCAAGCCGGCCTCCAACGGCCAGGTGGAGCGAGCAGTGCAGATCATTAAACAAGGCATGCTCAAAATCCAAGGTCCCACGCTGCAGGGCCGCCTGTCGCGACTGCTGCTGGCATACAGATCTCGCCCGCATTTATTGACTGGAGTTCCCCCCACGCAACTATTAATGAAATGTACCTTAAAGACAAGGCTCTCATTAATCCTCCCAGACATGCATGAAATCGTTGAGACAAAGCGCCGTAAGCTAACCGAGTACAATGACCGAAATTCGAGGGGGAGGTGGAATGAGATAAGGGACAAAGTGTTTGTGCTAAACTATTGCAGGGGTCCCAAATGGTTTGCAGGGACAGTAACAGGCAAGGAAGGAAACAGGCTACTGGTGGTACAAATGGACAGCATGTAGACCAAGTCAAAAGTAGATTTACCAACAACACTGCTGAACCAAAGGCAGACTACAATGTGGAACTCACACCACGCCTGGTGGACAGACAGAGGGAACAACCTGAGGAAAAGGCAATCCAAACAGATAGTCCAGGCGAGACACCAACAATCACACTGAATGAAACAGACAGCCCAGGCGAGATACCAGCAATCACCCCGAAAGAACAACAGGCACCAAGGCAAACAACTGAACCACAACTAAGACGCTCCACGCGAGAGCGTAGACCACCTGAGAGACTGAACCTATAAAGACAATAAGACCTTGGGGGAGGGTGATGTCATGTATCTCACACTGCTGTACATAACTGTATCTTACCATGCTATAAATGACTGTAACCAGAGATGACCTGTAACCACAAGCTTACCTTACCACCAGGGGTACACTTGTAGGAGACACTGGATACCTGTCCCAGACAGGTATATAAGGACAGGTCTCAGGCAAGTGAGGCATTCGAGAGCTGTGTAATAAAGGTGCAGGTCCTGAGTGACCTTGACTTCAGTATGTGCCTCGTGTGAATCTGTACTGAGGGGACAGGACTTTACAGCGGCAACATTTTTTTGGTGTTATCACTGGTGGACATAAATGCCTGGGCTATTGTTATGGCTTTGCTCAGGTTCGGTGTTTCAACAGTCAATAGTTTGCGAAGGATAATCTCATGGCCAATGCCAAGCACAAAAAAGTCTCTTAGCATTTGCTCCAGGAATCCATCGAATTCGCAATGTCCTGCAAGGCGCCTTAGTTCGGCGACATAGCTCGCCACTTCCTGGCCTTCAGACCGTTGACATGTGTAAAATTGATACCTTATTATCAGAGCACTCTCCTTCGGATTTAGGTGCTCCCAGACCAACGTACACAGTTCTTCATACAATTTGGTTGTTGGTTTCACCTGAGCAAGAAGGTTCTTCACGAGGCCATAGGTTGTTGCCCCACAGACGATGAGGAGGATCGCCCTTCGTTTGGCAGCGTTCTCATCCTCTTCCAGCTCGTTGGCCACGAAGTATTGGTCGAGTCACTGCACGAAGGCCTCCCAATCGTCCCCTTCTGAGAATTTCCCCAGGATACCAACAGTTCACTGCATTTTTGTGTGATGGTTCGTTATTTTGACGCCAGTTATGTTCATAATAAAGTAATGTAACTGAGTACTGTAGATGTGAGTAAGTGTGACCTTAGTTCCTTTATTCTAACTCCAGAGTGCTGGTACAGCATGGGCGACCTGCTTATATACAGTGCTCCCAAGGGATGCTGGGATCCCTTGGGACTCCAACAGGTACTCCCTCTGATGGTGGTATGATACTGGTTACATAGGGTTGCATACATAACAGGCCCAAAATTCATTCGCTATATCCAGCACGGTGAATATCTTATGTTCTGGATCCAGGCCATTAAAAATTGTGGCCGGACTTGCCACTATTGGGTGTTCTCGGGGAGTCACCTTATTCAGGGCGGTATAATCGATAGTTAGTCGGTAAGACCTGTCGGGTTTCTTTCCTGGCCACACAGGTGAATTAGTGGAGGCTATTGCCTGTTTCACTACCCCTTGCTTCTCTAATTCCTGCACTATCTGACAGACCGCTTCCTCAGCTTCGGATCTTAATGGGTACTGTCGGTGAGCTTTGTGTTCGGGTCCGTAAATTTTGATGGGTGGTATCTCTGCTAATCCACAATCTTGCTTGTATTGTGCCCACAGAGTCGGGTATAATTGACACACGCTACCCCATACACCCTTTGTTTCTCACTCAGGCTGGATTGGGGGTATTCCGGCCACTCGTTGCTGCTGGTGTCCCGGGTGTTCGAACTTAATTCGGTTTTCGTGCTTATCCCCCAAAATTATCCGGTTACGTTGGGGATCTATCAGTACTCCTATCTCCCTTAAAGTATCGATGCCCAATATGGTGCCTTCTGTGTTCTGACAGCACCAGAACTGAGTAGGTAACATTACCCCCTGTACTTCTAATAACACCATCTCACTTAGAGTTGCTTTCTAATATCGCCCACCTACTCCTTGTATGTTTGCAGTCCTGCGGATCCGGGGCAAATCTAAGTTGGTTATGGAAATAGACGCTCCTGTGTCTACTAGCATATCCCAGTGCGGCCCCCTAACACTGCACTAATAAACATCCTTGGATACCTCCGCCGTGGGCCGGCAACCCCTAGCGTGTACTTGCTAATCGGAGCATATTGATGATATCCTCGTTAGAGGGTGTCTCAGGTTGGGGCTGTGGTGGCAGTGGTGCTGGTACCTGTCTGAGCATGTCCATCAGCTCTTCCCTGGTTAATGGTGTTCCTTTCTTTGCCTGTTGGGGGCCTCATCTTCCCGCGCCTCCTCCCTTACTCCAGCAATCTTTGGCCAAATGTCCAAGTTTACCATAATTTTGACATCTCCCTTTAGAAATTCCGTAACCTCTCCTTTTCTGCAGGCAATCCCTACTGAAGTGGCCTTCAGGATTGCAGTTAAAACATATCAGGGGAGCTGCGCTACCGCTGTTGCTGCTATTTTTGCTATTTTCTCCCTTTGTTCTAACTTCAACTCCTCTACATGTTCTGCCCATTCCAAAGTTTCATCGTAATCATCTCCTATCTTAAATCCTAACTTAATTATCTTTTGATGTGCCTCTCTTAGTCCATCTTTAAACATTTTCAAGAATGCTGCATCATTTTTGTCGGGGTCATCAGTCCCAGAGTGATCTTTGTATTCAATCCACTTTCGTTCCCCGTACTCCCCTACCCTTTCACCTGCCTTTTGAGTCACATTCAGTATTCTACTCCAATTGGTCCTAATTGGTCCCCAGCATCTTTCCATCCCGTATTTGAGGAATTCCCATCTTTGCATTTTGCTAGATCCGCTCTTCCATTATTCTGCCATTCCCCATTTTATACCTCTGGTGTCGCTTTATGCCAATTTATCGGACCCGTTTTGGCTTTTACCAGATTATGAATGTCTACTAAGGTTAGGTTATGGGCGTCTAGCAGTTCTTCCACCTTTTGCCAGAATTTTGTATTCCTACTATTTGCTTTAGGGGTTGGTAACTCATTCAATAGAATTTGTCTCTCCTGTGGGCTGAGGGTACCTTCTGTGTGGTAATCTGGGCTGCTTTACATCCATTGGAGGGAATGGTGGTAGTGCATATCGGTGCCGCTGATACATAGCCATTATCATGTGCTGCGGGCCACTCTACTCTGCACTCGTTATCCCAGACTGGTTTACTGTTAGGTTGGGCTTGTGGATTACACTTACCCACCATGGGGTGTATTGGCTCTATTGCCGTAGGTGATGGTGCTATGGCTGTGCACTGCACTATCCATCTGGTGCTGTCTTTATCTCTTCCAACTTATTTATCTTAGCTTCTAACTCTTGAATTTGTTTTGTTTGAGTATCTATCTGTCCTCTGTAGCAGGCGAGTATTATTACATAGGCTTTCTTCGTTTTATTTTTATTCTGACTATCCCACCATTTCCTCTGTCTGTCAGGTGAGTATTTTTTCTTTTATTAATAAATCCAAATTAATAATGTCCAGTATAAAACAGCTGTCAATGGAAAGGGTTAACTCCTTTACAGGTTTGTAAGAAAGCCTGACGTTATTACGTGGCTTTGCGTAATCATTCAAAAACATTTTCCCAAGGGCTAAACTTTCCACAAGGTGGCTAAGGCACCAAAAAATGGGCCTTGTTCCAGCGATATGGGACGTCTCGGCCTTGCTGATCGCCGGCACAAGACCCATTTTTTTTTTTGCGATTTTCCACTCGGCCTTACCCCGGTGATATCAAATGGGCGATGTGATTTTTCGGCGATCTCACGATCGCCCACCGAAAACAAAAGTTTAAAAAAAAACTTCCCTATCAATGCTATTCTGCGTATGTGTGGGATTTTATTTTTGGTTGAGTTTCTTTGCTGCATTTTGAGAGGTCATCACACATACTCAAAAGGCACAGGGAGGGTCAGAGAGAGAGAGTGCAGACAGAGCGAGTGAAGGAAGGAAGAGAGGAAGAGGAGATTTGTTGGTCTGGTTGGAGTGTAGCAATCCTGAAAATAGTTGTTTGGAGTAAAAAATACTTAATATTATCTTACTTTACAGTGTTTTATTGCACTGAAATTACAGAAAATATGTTTGAAATTCTAATAGTGTACTATATATACATACTTTAAAATGGAGGGTGAGAGTGAGAGGAAGAGGGCAAAACCCTTCAGCGAGGAGGCCAAAAGACTCTGGTAAATATTGTCCGGGGCAGGTGGGCCGACTTGTCACGGGGTGGGCAAGGGAAACCTCCATCCTGTGCGTACAGCAAAATATGGATGGAGATTGCCGATGTCGTGACATCGGCATCAAATGAAGTAAGGACACCTGACCAGTGCCAGAAAAGATGGAACAACTTGTTTGCAGCAGCGAGAGTAAGTTGCATGTTATATTTTAAATGTTACATATGTAATATTTTAATGATGCATGCAAATTTTAATTGGAATCTTGAATGTCATTTCTTTATAGAATTAATTAATTCAATTATGAATTAATTTATGCATCCTAACAGTAAGTTGAATTTTATATTATGAAATATTGTTCATATGCAATGCAATGCAAATTTTTAATCGAACATTGCATCTCTGGCATTGAATTTAAATCTGTCATTCTTAAATGTGTATTAGCATGTCCATTAGCTTATGCCATGCCATGTTCTCTTATCATTTGCAGAAGAAGATATCTATCAATCAAGCAGAGCAGCAGCTCTGTTCATATACAGCCGCTGTCAGAATATGAGGAGCTTGCGGTTGCTTTAGTGGGACCTGACAGCCGTTTAGTCACGACCCTTGGTGTGGCCGAACCCATCCTTGAGTCTTGTGAGTAATGGGAACTGTGCAATGTGTCAAACATTATGAAAGACATTTTAAAAATCTATATTAGTTACGCATGTAATGTCCTGCAATTATAATGCAATATGCAATATACTTTTGATGTACTCTTGATGTACGAATGATGTCATGGCAGCCCTGGTGGACCCTTGTGCATATGGGGTATTGAAAATTATTGTTATGTTATAGGTTATTGAAAAATATTGATATGTGTGTTTACTATTAATGAGCACAGTTAATGTCCTAATAAGTTGTTTAGAAATGTCATTCATCTTTTTAAGGTCGAGTTGTGTCAGTGGAGCCATCCACTCCTCCTGCACCATCTGCAGCATCAACTACCTCGGAGGAGGAAGAGGAGGAACATGAGGCAAGAGTTAGTGTGGAGGAAGAGCAGGAGGTGGAGGAGGAGAAGGAGGAGGAGGAGGAGGAGGAGGAGGATAGAAAATTTTTTGTGGGGGGGGGGAAATAACCTGCGGCCATCTCTATTGAGATAGATGAGGCACTGGGACCAAGCGGTGTGCAGGTGGCAACGCCAAGGCATGAGATTTTGCACATGCCAATGACACGGAGGTTAGGTCAGCGAGGTGAGCAATCGCCTACCTCGGGGGGGCAGGTGGAGTGCTTGATTTCCCTGTGCAGGGAGATGATCGTGATCGGTCGCGGCCTTATCCAGGGGTTCGAGGGTTTCTTCACAAACTGGAACCAATTCTCCACAAACTGGAGCCAGTTCCCAACAACCTGGAGCCAGTTCAGCACAAACTTCTCCAACTGGTCTTCCGTGCAAACCCAGATAGTACGGGAAGCGCTGGAGGCGATCTGCGAACAGACCGCCGCAACCAATGCCCTTCGGCATGCGTTGCTGGCTGGACATGGCGCTGCACCCCAAGGCGTCGTGTTGGCTCGCAACGAGACCCCTAGCACTCAAGTGAGTATGGAGGACACAGTTCCTCCTGACTCAGAAGTGGAGCCTCAGGCTTCTGTTTCCACTCCTTCACCTCCACCACTGCAGGAAATCTTGCCGTCCCATGCTGCACAACGCATTCGTGTCGGTCAGCGTAGACCAAAACGGGCGGGTGGAGTAAAAACACGGGGTGGGAAAAGACCTGGAGGGAAACGTGGCCACAGGAAGGGAGGGTGGTTTGTTTACGTTGTTAAATTGTGTTTTGTTCATGGTTGTTTGAAAATTGTTAACGTTTTTTTCATGGTTGTTCGGGGTTTGGGAGAAGGGTGGGTTGGGGGCAGGAGTGGGGGGAGGGAGGGTGTTGTTTACTAATTTTTTTTAAATTCATTCGTTTGTTGTGTTAATAAAAAAAATTATTTAATTCAACAATTGTTATGCCTTCTCTCTTAGTTACATTAGTTACATTAAGGATAACATTTTCATATAATATATTTACAGTTGTTCATCATTATTTGTTTAGTCTTTTATTGTAGCCGGACTTTACTTAAACTTTACTTAAACTAAGCATTAATACCGATGCCAGGCCAGTGCAGGCAAGACAAAAATGAAACCCCATGCAAATGAAACTTTTGATTAACACTAACTGTAAATGAACTATTGAATATCCACAATGTAAGTTCATGCAAAGCATTCATTAATGAGTTGCTATCGTAACAGCTTAGCAGCCGTGTAACTGCCACTGAGTACTGGTCTTCAGGAAGGAGGTGGTGGTACCGATGCTAGATCGCCAGGCTGATTGCGCTCCATTTGGTCCTCGCCTGCATCCTCTTCCGCCTCTTCCTCCTCTTCATCCTCGCCGGCTGGCTCTTCTGTCTCCCCTTCTTCTGGAGGTGAACCTGCAGCCCGATCTGGCATTACTTGTCCTCTCCTTATAGCTAGGTTATGCAGCATGCAACATGTTGTGTATGGTGAAAGAGTCAGACTGAACACTGTGAGCTCAAAGTAAAGTGTGACCGTAGTCTTTTATTGCAGGTCTCCAGAGTCCCTCTCCAACCTGTGAGGCCTCCTTAAATACCTGTGCTCCCAAGGGATTATGGGATCTCTTGGGACTCCAGGGGTGAGCCCTCTGGTGGTTGTAAAGTGTAACTACAAGTTTACATATACAACAACACTCCCCCAAAAGTCAACAGTGTAACTATTTTACAATGTGAGTCGATCTGGGGCCCTTCTTGCCCTGGTTGATCATCTCAGTGTGAAGGCTGGCATTGTTGAATTAGTTGTTGGGCCCTCGCTAGGCTGCTGTGCAGCTGGCCTTGCTGGGCTTCCTGGTGTGTTGGGCCCTGCTGGGCTGCTGTAGATGATGGATTCTGCTTCGTGGTCAACCGTGGTGTCGGTTGCCACTGGTGTGTATGTTGGGGGATCAAAGATGGTAGGGTCCAAGGTGGGTTGCTCAGGATAGTCCGTAAATCTGAGTTTGATTTGGTCCAAGTGTTTCCGGTGAATGAGTCCATTTGAAAGTTTGACCCGAAACACCCTTCTCCCCTCTTTGGCCACGACAGTGCCGGGAAGCCACTTGGGACCTTGTCTATAATTTAATTCAAATACAGGATCATTGATTTCAATCTTGCGTGACACATTTGCGCTATCATGGTATGTACTTTGTTGAAGCCGCCTGCTCTCTACCTGTTCATGTAGATCAGGGTGAACTAACGAGAGCCTTGTCTTGAGTGCTCTTTTCATGAGCTGTTCAGCAGGTGGGATCCCAGTGAGCAACTGGGATCTCGTGTGGTAGCTAAGCAGGACTCAGGATAGGCGAGTCTGCAGTGAGCGTTTAGTTACCATCTTCAAGCCTTGCTTGATGGTTTGCACTGCTCTCTTTGCCTGACCATTGGACGCTGATTTAAATGGGGCAGATGTGACATGTTTGATCCCGTTGTGGGTCATGAATTCTTTGAATGCAACACCGGTAAAACATGGCCCGTTGGCGCTCCATCTTATTTCTCATTTCTTTTTATGGTTATATACCTTTTATAAAGTCTCACGTTTTACTTAAAAGGTTATGAGGGAGGCAGTTCAACTCTCAGTTTACAGCAAATTGTTGTGGCAAACATGGCCCACAGGCTTTCAGTAGTGGCAGCGGATGTGCTAGCCGACATTATCTCACATTCAATCCACTTGGAGTACGCATCTACAACCACAAGGACATTTTACCCAAAAACGGGCCTGCATAGTCGACGTGTACCCTAGACCACGGTTTGGAGGGCCAAGACCATAAACTTAGCGGCGCCTCCCTGGGTGCATTGCTTAACTGCGATCATGTATTACATCTGTGAATGCAGGACTTTAAGTCCGCATCGATATCGGGCCACGACATGTGGGATCTGGCTATCGCTTTCATCATTACGATGCCTGGGTGGATACTGTGGAGGTCACTGATGAAGATGTCTCTGTCCTTCTTGGGAACCACTACTCGATTGCCCCACAGAAGGCAGTCTGCCTGTATAGACATTTCACCATTGCGTCGCTGGAACATCTTTATCTCTTCCTGCATTTCCACTGGGCCATTGGACCAGCTCCCATGAAGCACACAGTTTTTGAGGGGTCCTGGCTCGTCCAGGTTTTGATCTGCCGGGCAGTGACGGGTGATTGCTCACTGTCAAATGCTTCCATAACCATGGCTAGATCTGCGGGCTGCGCCATTTCCACCCCCGTGGTGGGCAATGGCAGCCTACTGAGAGCATCGGCACAGTTTTCTGTGCCTGGCCTGTGGCGGATGTCGTAGTTGTATGCGGAAAACGTGAGTGCCCATCTCTGGATGTGGGCCGATGCATTGGTATTTATCCCTTTACTCTTGGAAAACAGGGATATGAGTGGCTTATGGTCAGTTTCCAATTCGAATTTTAGCCCAAACAGGTATTGATGCATTTTCTTTACCCCATAGACACACGCTAACGCTTCTTTCTCAATCATGCTGTAGGCTCTCTCAGCCTTAGACAGACTCCTGGATGCATAGGCAACCGGTTGCAGTTTCCCGAAATCATTAGCTTGTTGCAACACACACCCAACGCCATATGACGACACATCTCATGCTAGTACCAAACACTTACATGGATTATACAACACAAGCAATTTGTTTGAGCATAACAATTTTCTCGCTTTTACAAAGGCATTTTCTTGGCTTTTGCCCCAAACCCATTCGTCCCTTTTTCACAGTAAGCTATGCAGTGGTTCTAACAGTGTGCTGAGACCCAGTAAGAAGTTACCAAAGTAGCTCAGGAGTCCTAGAAACGACCACAGCTCCATCACGTTCTATGGCCTCGGGGCGTTCTCGATTGCCTCCGTCTTCGAATCAGTGGGCCTGATGCCGTCCACCGCGATCCTCCTCCCCAAGAACTCCACTTCAGGCACCAGGAAAACGCACTTCGAACATTTTAACCTGAGCCCCATGCGGTTGAGTCGACTAAGAACCTCCTCCAGATTCTGCAGATGCTCGACTGTGTCCCAACCTGTGACCAAGATGTCGTCCTGGAAGACCATGGTGCGCGGGACCAACATCAGTAAGCTTTCCACGTTTCTCTGGAATATCGCCACCGCTGATCGAATTCCAAACGGGCGGCTGTTATAAATGAAAAGACCTTTGTGCATGTTGATGCAGGTGAGGCTCTTCGATGATTCCTCCAATTTCTGCGTCATGTAGGCTGAAGTCAAGTCCAGCTTTGTGAACGTCTTTCCTCCCACCAGCGTTGCATAGAGGTCGTCGGCCTTTGGTAGTGGGTATTGGTCCTGCAGGGAGAAACGATTAATTGTTACTTTGTCATCGCCACAGATTCTGACGGTGCCGTCTCCCTTCAGGGCAGGAACGATTGCACTGGCCCACTCGTTGAACTCGATCGGTGAAATGATGCCCTCTCGTTGCATCTGGTCTAGCTCGATCGCTACCCTTTCTCTCATCATGTATGGTACTGCTCTCGCCTTGTGATGGATGGGTCGCGCCCCCGGAATTAGGTGGATCTGCACTTTTGCTCCTTGGAATTTCCCGATGCCTGGTTCGAACAGTGAAGGGAACTTGTTTAAGACCTGGGCACACGAAATGTTGTCAACGGGCGATAGCGCTCGGACGTCGTCCCTGTTCCAGTGTATCTTTCCCAGCCAGCTCCTGCTGAGCAGCGTGGGATCATCGCCCGGTACCACCCAGAGTGGTAGCTTGTGCACCGCTCCATCATAGGAGACCTTTACGGTAGCACTGCCGATTACGGGAATCAGTTCTTTTGTGTACGTTCTTAGTTTCGTACGAATTGGAGTTAAGACTGGCCTTGAGGACTTGCTGCACCACAATCTTTCGAAAGTCTTTTTGCCCATGATGGACTGGCTCACACCCATGTTCTGTTCCATTGACACCGGGAATCCATTTAGTTCAACATTCAGCAATATCGGGGGGCAATTCATGGTGAATGTGTGCACCTCATGTACCTCGGCCTCCTCGGTCTGAGGCTCTGGTTTGTCGTGATCCTCTGTGGATCTGTCCTCCTCTGCAACATGATGGTTTGCAGGTTTAACAGGATTTGCAGCTCGCCTGCACATACATTAGAGGTGTCCCATTGTTCCACAGCCCTTGCAAACGTACCCTTTGAATCGGCATGAATGGAAATGATGATCACCCCCGCAGCGCCAACAAGGTGTTAATGGCCTTGCATTCATCACCCTTGATGGTGGACTCAGACATATGCGGACGTGCAGCTGCAGGTATGTGTGATCAGCCCTGTACGTTACGATTTGAAAACAACATCACTTTGTTCACAGTACTTGTAGCAGCACTTGTGTGCTGAGAGATTTGCTTAGTATTGTCACTGATGGCAATGAATGCCTGGGCTATAGCTATGGCCTTACTCAAGGTTGGGGTCTCTACAGTCAAAAGTTTGCGAAGTATGGTTTCGTGGCCAATGACAAGTAGAAAAAAGTCTCTGCGCATGTGCTCCAAATGTCCTTCAAATTCGCAATGTCCTGCAAGGCGCCTTAGCTCGGCGACATAACTCGCCACTTCCTGGCTTTCAGAGCTTTTGTAGGTGTAGAACCAGTACCTTGCCATCAGAACGCTTTCCTTCGGGTTCAAATGCTCTTGGACCAGTGTGCACAAATCATCGTACGATTTCTCTGTGGGTTTCGCTGGAGTGAGCAGATTCTTCATGAGGCTATACGTTGGTGCCCCACAAACGGTGAGGAGGATCGCCCTTCGTTTGGCAGCATTCTATTCCCCATCCAGCTCGTTAGCCACGAAGTATTGGTCGAGTCGCTCCACAAAAGTTTCCCAATCATCTCCCTCTGAGAATTTCTCTAGGATGACCACTGTTCTCTACATCTTTGTGTTGGCTATTAGTATCTCGTCGCCAGTTGTTGTGTATGGAGAAAGAGTCAGACTGAACACTGTGAGCTTAAAGTAAAGTGCTTTATTGCAGACCTCCAGAGTGCCTCTCCAACCTATGAGGCCTCCTTAAATACCTGTACTCCCAAGGGATGAGAACACAATACACCACAATAAACTCAGTGACCTGATCAGGGTGGTACTATAGGCTGCCTCCAGAATGATCCAGGCATCTGAAGTGCTGCTTTAGGACTCCAATTGTCTTTTTGATGATGTTGCGTGTGGCTATGTGACTTCCATTGTAATGCTTCTCTGCTTCAGTGACAGGATTACGCAGAGGGTTCATGAGCCAACTGTCAAGGTCATATCCTTTATCCCCCAGCATCCAACTGTGACCTTCTGGCTGATTGACAAACAGGTCACGGATAGCACTCTCACATAGGATGTGCGCATCATGGATGCCACGAGGAAATGTAGCTTTTACTGTAATGAATGTTTGGTTGTGGTCGACAACAAGCTGCACATTTAGGGAGTGGAACCCCTTTCTGTTATGAAACACCTCTGCGTTCTTTAAAGGGGTTTTCAGGGCAATGGGCAAGCAGTCTATTGCTCCCTGTACCTTGGGGAAGTGTGATATTCTGTAGATACCCAAAGCCCTCTCGGTCTGTGCCTCCCTGGTCATTGGGAAGCTTATGAAGTCCATCCTGCGAGCGTAAAGGGCTTTAGTCACCTGTCGAATGCAGCAGTGTGTAGCGTGCTGAGAGATATGGCAGAGGTCGCCAGCTGAAGCCTGAAAAGATCCCGATGCAGCAGTAACCTTCATCTCAACGGACAGTGCGGTTCTGATGGTGCTGGAAGGCTGCAGATCATCCTTCACGAGTTGGCATATCTCATCGATGACCTCCTTCCGGAATCGCAGCCTCCTAAGCCAAGCGTTTTCAGACAAGTTCAGGTAAGATTGCTTTTCCAAGTACCTTCGTTGGCTGGACGGTCGCCTCCTCTGTCTTCGTCTCAGTCTACGCATTACTCTGCCACCTCTTCGATTGATCCTTTCAGTAACCAGTGTGTGAGCTGTTACAAGTAATGGCAGGGAAAGCACAGGCCCCATCACTATCAATAATTACTTTTGATTACTTTTGATTACTTTCACTAAATTAAACTAATCTCTCTACTCTCTAATCACTGTACTCTCTGTACTCTCTACACTGTATACCAGTCAGTTTAATAGGCCCCAACAATATCAGTAATTCATTTCACTATATATAAAAGCACTTTTCAAAAAAAAATGCCGATACAATACCTAATTATTATTTATACCCTTATCTAATATTCTGAGTTGAATTATTTTTAAATAACTCTCTAAATAACTCACAACTATTTAGCTCCTTCTTTTCTGTTGCCTCCACCCTTCCTACGATCTTCAAAATGGCGTCCGTAGTGCCCATTTCCTTCTGTTAAGCCCAGTAAAAGCAACTATTTCTCAGCGATCTTTTGGGCCTTGCATCAGCCCAGCGAAGTGCATGCTAGGTGCCGAAACTTGGGATGGGCCTTGTGTGGGCGACCAGTTCGGCAATCATTTTGGCGAAGTGAGCCGAAACTTGGGCACTTGTTTTTTCAGTGATGTTTTGGGCCTAGTTTCCACTTTTTCCTCAAAATGGGCGACAGAGGTCCGTTTTGGGCGATAGATGGGCCTTAGATGGACGATGTGAAGTGGAAAGTCTAACCTCAAGTCTTTGTGCCTTCAAAACTTGCTTAGAGATTAGGAATCTGTTAAAACAGCAGAAATCATATGTAAAGTTGTCAGAATAAAACCTTCTCATCAGGAAAAACAGCATGTTAGATTAAACTCCAATTTCTCTAAACTTCTAATTCAAATACTTGCCAAAGATTTTTTCATTGATTTAAAATGAGACCACACATTTTTAATAGCTATTTTGTTTACTGAAATCCAATTTTCACACAAGCTATATACATTCCAGCATTTCATATTTACGGTCCCGTTCACTGAGCAAATCTTGTGTTTTATTTCTCTCGGCACAAAATCTAAACTTCCGTGCCGGTTCCATCTTTTTCAAGAATTCTCTAATTTCCAGTTTTTTCCTTCCTTTGCTGAGTTCTGATAGCTTAGATTTTTTTTTCCCTTTTGAATCCGAACTCAATCATTTTTTTTTGATGACCTTCCTCTAGTCCATAGTTAAACACCTTTGTTTATCTTTCTCGGCACAAAACTTCTGTGTCGGGTTTAACTCGTAAGTTTTTATATTTAAACCAGTATCTTTTTCACAGCCAATTTAAATCGCCTTTCTTCAAATTAGGTTTTGTATTTTGATCATCTTCCTCCAGTCCATTTTCCTAAACAACTTTGTTTCTCTTTTTAGCAGTTGCAGCTTTCAAGGTCACATTTTTATCTTTTGATAAACTGTCCTTTGTAAATTCAATGTGTTTTTCCAGCATTTTTCTTTTCTTTTATTAATTTTCCACTTTTCTCAGCCAGCATTTTCTCCCACTGGCCAGTTTTCCTAGGATCCTGGGGTCCCATCCCACTTTTTAGGTTGTATTCCTTCTTTATTTGTGCTGCGCACGATCAAAACCGGCTTCTCCGTGTTATTACTGTGTCACGCTTCGGGACATTATTTTTCCTCTAACGATCGCTGAGGTTCTCTCCCCCTTAGGTTGTATTCCTTCTTTTTCAGGCATTACATCTATCCCACCCTTGGTTTTCATCCTTCCATGGTTCGCCATAACTTGTTCTACAGATTATCCCTTCTAATTCTTTTTACCGATTATCTCCTTCCCCGTCAATGCTACAGCTGTGGGTGGTACTGTAAAGTCCTGTCCCCTCAGTACAGATTCACACGAGGCATGTAGTGAAGTCAAGGTCACTCTGGACCTGCACCTTTATTTCACAGCTCTGGAATGCTGCACTTGCCTGAGACCTGTCTCTTGCAAGTGCACCCCTGGTGGTAAGGTATGCTGGTGGTTACAGGTCATATCTTATTACAGTCATGTATAGCATGTTAGGATACAGTTATATATAATAATGTAAGATACATGACCACCCTCCCCCAAGGTCTTATTGTCTTTATAGGTTCAGTCTCTCAGGTGGTCTGCGCTCTCGCGTGGAGCGGCTGAGTTGTGGTTCAGTTGTTTGCCTTGGTGTCTGTTTTTCTTTGGGTGTGGTTGCTGGTACCTCGCCTGTGCTGTCTGTTTCGATTGGTGTGATTGTTGTTGACTCGCCTGGGCTGTCTGTTGGGATTGCCCTTTCCTCAGGTTGTTCCCTCTGTCTGTCCACCAGGTGTGGTGCGAGTTCCACATTGTAGTCTGCCTCTGGTTCCACAGTGTTGTTGGTAAATCTGCTTTTGACTTGGTCTACATGCCTCCGGCAGATTTTGCCATTATCCATTTGTACTACCAGTAGCCTGTTTCCTTCCTTGCCCGTTACTGTCCTTGCAAGCCATTTGGGATCCCTGCCATAGTTTAGTACAAACACTTTGTCCCCTATCTCATTCCATCTCCCCCTCGAATTTCTGTCATGGTACTCAGTCAGCTTACGGCGCTTTGCCTCAACGATTTTGTGCATGTCTGGGAGGATTAATGAGAGCCTTGTTTTTAAAGTCCTTTTCATCAACAGTTGCGCGGGGTGATCCCAGTCAATGAGTGCGGACGAGATCTGTATGCCAGCAGCAGTCGCGACAGGTGACCCTGCAGCGTGGGACATTGGATTTTAAGCATGCCTTGTTTAATGATTTGCACTGCTCTCTCCGCCTGGCCGTTGGAGGCCGGCTTGAATGGTGCCGTCTTGACATGATTTATGCCGTGGTCAATTATAAAGTCTTGGAATTCTGCGCTGGTGAAGCACGGACCATTGTCACTGACCAATATGTCAGGGATTCCGTGCGTTGCAAACATGGTTGCGAGGCTCTCCACAGTGGAGAAGGTTGTGCTCGAGTTTAAAATGGTGCATTCGATCCACTTTGAAAATGCATCTACAACTACGAGGAACATTTTGCCCATGAATGGGCCTGCATAGTCTACGTGCACCCGCGACCACGGTTTGGTAGGCCAGGGCCAGGGGCTCAGTGGAGCCTCCCTGGGGGCATTGCTGAGTTGGGCACAAATGGTGCACCTTCGGACGCAGAGCTCCAAGTCCGCGTCAATACCAGGCCACCAGACGTGGGATCTGGCTATGGCCTTCATGAGAACGATCCCCGGGTGCTTGCGGTGGAGCTCCCGGACAAATGCCTCTCTGCCTCGCAGAGGCATGACTACTCGGCTGCCCCACATCAGGCAGTCTGCTTGTAGTGATAGCTCATGCATGCGCCTGTGAAAGGGTTTTAATTCCTCGGGGCAGGCATCGCGAGCCTCTGCCTTGTCACCGGTTAGGACACATCTTTTTACGAAGGATAATGTGGGCTCGCTGGCCGTCCAGGCTCTGATTTGGCGAGCCATCATGGGCGAACCTGTGGACTTAAAGGCATTGATTGCCATGACTATCTCACAGTCCTGTTCGTCAGACCCTTCCGTGGTCGCCAGGGGTAGCCTGCTGAGCGCATCGGCACAGTTGTCTGTGCCTGGTCTGTGCATTATGGTATAGTCTGTACCTGGTCTGTGCCTTATGGTATAGTCGTAGGACGCCAGCATGAGTGCCCACCGTTGAATTCGCGCCGAGGCATTGGCGTTTATTGCCTTGCTCTCGGATAGGAGAAATGTGAGGGGCTTGTGGTCGGTTTCTAATGCGAACTTGGCCCTGAAAAGGTATTGGTGCATCTTTTTGACACTGTACACGCATGCGAGTGCCTCCTTCTCTACCATTCCGTACCTGCGCTCCGCCCACGAAAGTGACCTGGAGGCATAAGCTGTGGGTTGTAATTTGCCCGCACTATTGACATGTTGCAAAATGCACCCGACCCCATACGCTGACGCATCGCATGTGAGAACTAGCTTTTTACCTGGGTCAAAGAAAGTCAAAACACTGTTGGAACACAGAGAGTTGCGTGCCTTATTGAAGGCGTGTTCCTGGGCGTCCCCCCAAAACCAATCGCACCCCTTCCTGAGTAGCACGTGTGCTTAAGTTCTGCATAAAGTTCCCAAAGTAATTGAGTAGCCCGAGAAAGGCGCGCAGTTCTGAAACATTCCGGGGCCTGGGTGCCAGGCGAATTGCTTCTGTTTTGGACTCTGTTGGGCGGATTCCATCAGCGGCAATCCTTCTGCCCAAAAATTCAACCTCGGGTGCGAGAAACAGGCACTTGGATTTCTTGATTCGTAGGCCTACCCGATCCAACCGCTTTAGTACTTCCTCCAAATTACGGAGATGGAAGTCGGTGTCCCTGCCCATGATAAGTGTGTCGTCTTGAAATACAACCGTCCCCGGGATGGACTTGAGCAGACTCTCCATGTTGCGCTGGAATATGGCAGCTGCCGACCTGATGCCGAATGGGCATTGATTGTACATGAAAAGGCCTCGATGTGTGTTGATGGTGGTGAGTAGCTTGGATTCCTCGGTCAATTCTTGCGTTATATATGCAGATGTGAGGTCTAATTTTGAGAAAAGTTTACCTTCAGCCAATGTGGCAAATAAGTCCTCCGCTCTGGGCAGCGGGTACTGGTCCTGTAGGGAGACTCTGTTTATGGTAGATTTCTAGTCCCCACAGATTCGTACGGATCCATGATGCTTCATGACTAGGACGATGGGCCAGTCACTAAATTCCACAGGTGATATAATGCCTTCCCACAGAAGCCTGTCTAGTTCATGTTCAATCTTTTCCCTCATCACATAGGGTACAGTTCTGGCCTTGTGATGGACCGGTCTAGCATCCTGTGTGATGTAGATTTTGACTTTGGCCCCTTTGAAAGTGCCCACACTTGGCTGACAGAGATGTTCAAATCGCTTTATAACTGTTGAGCCGGAGGTCCGTTCCTCTAATGACATGGCATGGACATCATCCCATTTCCAGTTTCGTTTTGCCAGCCAGCTTCTCCCCAGCAGTGCTGGGGGGTCTCCGGGGACAATCCACAGGGGAAGTCGGTTCACTGTCCCTTTGTGTGTGACAGAGAGCATGGCGCTGCCGAGGACTGGTACGATTTCTTTGGTGTAGGTCCTTAGTTTGGTGTCGACCTTTGTGAGTTTTGGTCTGTCTCTTTTATGCGGCCACAGTTATTCAAATTGTTGAGCGCCCATGAGAGATTGACTCGCTCCCGTATCCAGCTCCATGTTGACAGATATCCTGTTGAGTAGGACCCTCATCATTATAGAAGGTGTCCTGTTGTAGGAGCAGCGGCCATTGATCATGTTGACCCGCTGTACATCGGTGTCCCAGGTACTGTCCCCACCATCTTCTGGTCCGCTTTCCGACCCATCCGATTCGTATACCAGCCAAGCTGCCGTTTTTTTGCACATGCGGGCCAAATGCCCTGTATATTCACAATTTCTGCAAACAGCCTGCTGAAATCGACATCCCCTTGACGAGTGCCCACCCCCACACCTCCAGCACAGACCTGTTCCATTGTTCAAAGTGTTCCCAAAGAATGGGCTGCGTCTGGCTGATCTCTCTTGAGCTTCTCTCAGTTTGTAGTTGATTGCTCGCATTGTGGGTTGATGAGGTGTGAAAGTACGTTCCTGTGGCCCTAGATGGCTTCTGTTGCCACTGCTTGCTGTCGAAAGCCTGTTCTGCCGGTTTTGTCTGTGTGTGGGGGTAGCAGCTTTTCTAATGCTGTGAACTACTTGTTCCATTATTTCGTTTGTTGTCGTACCTGCATTGTAAATCAACCTCGTTTCTTCTTCCCCTACCAAGAATGTCTGTGCAACCAGTGCTGCTGCCTCTAAGTTCAGGTTCTTGGTCTCTATGAGCTTTCGGAATATGCCTGCGTGGCCTATTCCTTCAATGAAAAAGTCTCTCAGCATTTTTCTCCTCAGTTCATTGGAGAACTCACATAAACTAGCCAACCTCCGAAGTTCCGCCACGAAGTCGGGTATGCTCTGGCCCACACAGCGTCTGTAGTTGTAGAACCTGTGTCTGGCCATGTGTAGGCTGCTCGCTGGCTTCAGGTGGTCTCTTACCAGTGTGCTCAATTCTTCAAACTACTTGCTTGCTGGTTTCTCGGGTGCCAACAGATCCTTCATTAAAGTGTATGTTTTCGAGCCACAGCTGGTCGAGAGATGGGCTCTTCTCTTGTCTGCCATATCATCACCTAACCAGTCTTTGGTTACAAAGCTTTGCTGGAGCCTTTCTATAAAGTCCTCCCAATTTTCTCCCGCATTGTACTTTTCATCTGATCCGTTGTTCGCCATTCTGTGGATTCTGTAATCCCGTAACCCATCGCCGCTGTAAAGTCCTGTCCCCTCAGTACAGATTCACACGAGGCATGTAGTGAAGTCAAGGTCACTGTGGACCTGCACCTTTTATTTCACAGTTCTGGAATGCTGCACTTGCCTGAGACCTGTCCTTATATACCTGTCTCTTGCAAGTGCACCCCTGGTGGTAAGGTATGCTGGTGGTTACAGGTCATATCTTATTACAGTCATGTATAGCATGTTGGGATGCAGTTATATATAATAATGTAAGATACATGACAGTTTGGGAGGTACTGGTGGTCCGAGAATTTGGGAGGCCCGGAGGTCCGAGAGTTTGGGAGGCCCGGAGGCCCGAGTTTGGGAGGCCCGGAGGTCTGAGAGTTCGGGAGGCTCGGAGGTCTGAGTGTTCGGAAGGCCCAGAGGCCTGAGAGTTTGGGAAGCTCGGAGCTCCGAGAGTTCTGGAGGTCAGGAGTCCAAGAGTTTGGGAGGCCCGGAGGTTGGCAAGGAGTTCACTTCAGGTGAGGAGCTCACAGCCCTTGTCTGGGCAGCTAAGTCATTGGCTGTTTGATTGATAAGTATCTTTCTTTCTCAGCCTTAAACAACAACCCAACTTGGGAGCAGCAAGGCAGCATCACAGACAGCGTAAGGCTGAGGTCCAACAAAAAACTGGGACCTAAAGAACAGGTGGTGGATGGAGAAAGCACAGGAGATACAACAGATGGCTGACAGCCATGACGTGCGAGGATTCTTCATCGCAGTCTGTTATGTATGCAATAAAGGTACAAACTGAGTACTGTTTAACTAAGCAAGGTACAACCTTGCTTCTGCTTTATTACGGCCCAAAGTGCCTGATTCACAAAATGGCTGGCCTTTTATACCAGAGCAGCACCATGTGCGTACTGCTCAGTGCCCTCCAACAATGACACCATCTGCTGGCTACAAACACCATGTACATACTTGACAATACCCTCCTCTGAGATCTTATCACAGTCTTTCACAGGTTGAGACGGTCTGGTGCTTTACGTTCCTGGGTTGACCGTCTCAGTTCGATTCCGGCATTGGATGAATGTGTGGAGTCTGTTGTGGCTGGTGGCTGGATGGCTGACTTGTTGGGGGTGGCAGTGGCCATGTCAGGAATTGCAAGTCCATTTGTATTGAACAAGTCTGTGATGGAAATCCTGGGTTCACTGATGACCTTTGAGTCCACTGAAGGTTGCTAGTAGGTTGGTTGGTCGTCGACGGTTTCTTCGTCCGACTGTTCTGGCTTATCTGTGTGCCTCAGCTTTGTTTGATTCATGTTTCCTGCAAGTTTGCCCATTCTTGAGCTTAATAACAAATACTCTGTTGCCCTCCTTGGCCATGACCGTACCAGCGATCCATTTGGGACCCTGACCATAATTCAACACATATACAGGATTATTAACAGAAATCTCGCATGACACAGTTGCACGATCGTGGTAACCTTATTGACTCTATCTTCTGTATTCAACATGATTACTTAAATCCGGGTGTACAAGGGATAACTTGGTCTTTTCATCATGAGTTCAGCAGGCGAAACCCCTGTGTGTGTGTGGGGTCTTGTCCTGTAACTCAACAGTATGCAAGACAAGCGGGTCTGCAGTGATCCTTGGGTTACTCTCCTCATGCTTTGCTTGATAATTAGTACTGCACGTTCTGCTTGCCTGTTGGACGCAGGCTTGAACGGTGCTGACCTTACATGTTTTATGTCGTTAAGTTTTACAAACTCCTGAAACTCCTGACTGGTGAAACATGACGCATTGTCGCTCACCGCTATGTCAGGCAGACCATGTGTCGCGAACATGACATTGAGATTCTCTACGGTTGCCGTGGACGTACTGGATGACATGATTATGCATTCTATCCATTTTGAATAAGCATACACCACCACTAAAAAAATCTTGCCCAGGAAGGGACTTGCAAAATCTATGTGGATCCTGGACCAAGATTTGGATGGCCATGACCACAGACTCAGCGACGATTCCGCTCGTACTTTGCTGAGCTGCATGCAAGTGTTGCACTGATGCACGCATGATTCCAGCTCAGAATCAATTCCTGGCCACCATACATGGGACTTTGCGATGTTCTTCATCATCACTATACCAAGATGTGTACTGTGTAACTCACGCACGAACTTCTCTCTCCCTTTCTTGGGCATTGCAACGCAATTGCCCCACAATATGCAATCTGCTTGAATAGGCAGTTCGTCCTTGCGACAACTGTATGGTTTGGCCTCCTCGCACATTTGCTTAGGTATGGCAGACCAATCCCCTTTGAGGATGCAACCCTGTACCACCGATAAAATCGGGTCCTGGCCAGTCCAGGTCTTAACTTGTTGAGCCGTGACAGAGGTTCTTTCACGCTCAAAAGCATTCATGATTAACATTAGATCCGCTGGTGTGGGCAACGGCAACCGGCTCAAAGCATCGGCACAATTCTCTGTGCCAGGTCTGTGGCAAATGACATAATCATAGGCAGATAATGTTAGCGCCCACCTTTGGATGCAGGATGAAGCGTTGGTATTGATACCTTTGCTCTCGGAAAACAATGAAATGAGCGGCTGGTGATCAGTCTCTAATTTGAACCTCAGACCGAACATTGATGCAGCTTTTTAACACCGTACACACACGCTAAAGCTTCTTTTTCTGCCGTGTTGTAGGCTCTTTCTGCTTTAGACAAACTTTTGGATGCATACGCTACAGGTTGAAGTTTCCCCGACCCATTGGCTTGTTGGAGTACGCAACCAATTCCATATGACGATGCGTCACAGGCCAAAACGAAACATTTACATGGGTCATAATGTACCAGCAGCTAGTTCGAGCAAAGCAGATTGGTGGTTTTCTTGAAAGCTCTGTCTTGCAATGCGCCCCACACCCAGTTGTTGCCTTTTCTCAATAGCATGTGCAGTGGTTCTAGAAAGGTGCTCAATTTAGGTAGGAAGTTACCAAAGTAGTTGAGTAGACCCAGGAATGAACACAGCTCCGTCACATTCTGCGGCTTGGGTGCATTCTTGATGGCCTTGGTTTTCACGTCAGTCGATCTGATGCCATCAGCGGCGATTTTCCTCCCGAGGAATTCGACCTCCAGTGTCACGAAGACGCACTTCAAGCATTTCAGTCTGAGTCCCACTCTGTCCAAAAGCAGTCGAACCTCTTCCAGGTTGTTCAGATGTTCCGTGGAGTCATGACCGGTGATCAGGATGTCATCTTAGAACATGACGGTTCTGGGAACAGACTTTCCATATTCCTCTGGAATATTGCTGCAACCGAGCGAATTCCAAAAGGGCACCAATGGTAAATAAACAGTCCTTCGAGCGTGTTAATGCATGTAAGTCTCTTCGATGTCTCGACCAACTCCTGTGTCAAATAGGCCGACGTCAAGTCCAGTTTTGTGAACGACTTCCCTCCAGCTAGCGTCACAAACAAGCCATCGGGAACGGGTACTGATCTTGTTTCGAAACCCTGTTGATCGTAGCCTTGTAGTCTCCACAGCTTCTGTCTGTGAAATTACTTTTCAGCACAGGAACAATGGGGCTGGCCCATTCATTAAATTGGACCGGTGATATGATCCCTTCACGCTGGAGTCTGTCCAGTTCAATTTCAACCTTCTCCCTCATCATATATGGCACTGCCCTTCTTTATGATGGATGGGACTTGCATCTGAGTCCATGTGGATCTGGACCGTGGCTCCCGTGAAGTTGCTGATACCCAGTTCGAACAGTGAGGGGAACTTGCTCAATACTTGGGCACATGTACCTTCCTCCAGTCGCATCTGATTTTCTCCAAACAGCTCCTGCCGAGCAGCGTTGGGCCATTACCTGGAACAATCCACAGCGGTAACTCGTGAACCACACCGTTATACAATACAATAATTTGTACACTGCCAATCACCTTTATCAGTTCTGTGGAGTATGTGTGCAGATTGACGTTAACATGGCTCAGCCTGGGCCTCACAGTCTTAGTATCCCACAGCTTATTAAATGCCCTCTCGTTCATGATCGATTGACTCACCCCTGTGCCCAGTTTCATCGATACCGGTATCCCGTTAAACTTCACGTTAATCAAAATTGGTTTACTCTTGGTTATGAAAGAGTACAGTCCATACACTTCCTCCTCTGGCATCTCAGATTGCGTATCCAGATCCGCGCTAGTCTGACTCTCATCCTCCATGTGGTATGTCGCAGCACGCTTGCTCATCTGTGGACACTTGCGCTGGAGATGCTCCACTTTCAGACAGCCTTTGCAACTGTATTGCTTAAATCGGCACTGCTGGTGCCGATGATTTCCCCTACAACGCCAACACGGGAGAAGTCGGATACATTCCCGCTGGTGGACTTTGGGCAGCCACAGGTTTTGCGAACGCAGCCAGATCGGCCCTGCCATGTGCCGCTCTGCCGAACGCCGAATTAATCGCATTTACAGTACTTGCCGAGTGTTGTGGAGTATTAAAAATATAACACTCACATGAAAGGTCTTTTATAGAGAATAGAGTTGTTTATTAAAACCTGATTAATCAAGGGACATCCGGCCTCATCAGTACCGTTACTGAGTGCTCTCAATGCCGATCTCATGGGACAAGCTATGCAGTTACATTCTTATACAGTTCAGATACAGTCAAAATGGTGGAATTACACTGGGAAGTGTTCCATTGGTTATTTGCCACCAGTCCCCGCCCACCTGCTACGAATACATTGGTTAATACAGGTTACAGACAATTGGTTGCAGTAATTTCTAATGATTCTATTGGTTACAGTGATTTCTAATTGGTACATCACTGTTGTTACAGGAAAAGCCCTCTAAGGTTATGTGTTACATTTCTGGGAACGTCTTCCCAGGCTAATTCTCAGACTAATGTCCCTGGCAGACATATAGCTACCCTCTGCTTAAAAGAGGCTTTGTGTCTGTTATCTCATGTGACTGGAACATTGCGGTCTTCTCTCATTATATCTGTGAGCTGTCTAATTATTTTAATTACACCGATTTACTTTACCCCGAATTAAGGTTTTTCGTTCTTACAATCCCCCATTTGATCAGGTGGTAACCCCTAATACCCACCATGAAGAACAATTTTTCTTTCCCTGCCTTTTCCTGTCTTGATTCGTGTGCCTCCCGCCTCGGTTTCGTTGATCAGGCGATAAGATTGGGACACTCACGACTCATATCAGGTATTCATGCCATCTTTGTGTTTGATTACCCCTCTTTGGATCTAGCAAAGGCTTTCTGAATTCTTGGTTACGGGCCTTGGCCAGCGTCTTTGCTCTGCGTCTCTTGTATCTACCTGCACATTCTCCCCGGAGTATCAGCACCACTATCAGCTGCACTACGACTAACACATGAGATATAATTCTAATCCCTATCTTGTATCTTTACTCAGGTATGCCTCTCCTGTCTTTGTACTTGTTACATAACCTCACCAACTAACTCAAGGCTATTCCTATCTGTACTGCCACTAGGGTATGTGAAAGGATCCTTATCCACGGATGTAGAATCTCAAGTATCAAGGCAGGTTTTTCAGGTTATCCTTTATTTCATTGTTCAGTTCTTTTGCCTTTATCCTTTAGCTCATAATATCGTTTAATGTTATTTCTTAATAGTCCTTTGAGCTCAGTTAAATCTTCAAGTAACAGGGGAATTGGTGGTGCTTGCCGTTCCATGTAATCATCAATATCTTGCTTAATCTCATCGCTTATATTTAATGTCATTGTCTTCCTGGCGGATATATATGTCATGCGTGCTCTTCCCACTGCCACCGACACTCTGGGAGTAAAGCAAAAGTTAGGCATTGTAATGTTACAAGTCAAGCCTCCGTAATCGGAAGTTCCCAGGCTAGTTACCACACAGTATTCTCCTCGCCCTTGATAGGCGTAATGTGTGGGTTCGGTCCGGGCATGGCTTATTCCAATGACACATCCTTCCGTAGTATTGTCAACCCCGCAGCTATCCTTGCTCCCATTTCCCACTGGATGAGGGCATATAGTTAGGTTTTCTTCTCTCCGGCACCCGGATAAAGATATTCCCCTTATATTTCCATTCTTTTTGATCTCAAACTGGTCCATCACGGATGTACTCTTCCCCTCGTATTATCCCTATGTTTTCAACTTCATATTGAAGATACGGGTATAAGCCTTGGTTTGTTACGGGGATCACTAGTATTATCCCTGCCATAGGGGTTTGTTTCCCCTAAAATACTCTTGTAACCGCATAAACCCTAGTCATTGCTTTCAGGATGCAGGCGTCTAATAGCCCAGTGTGCTGTGCCATTTCTTTCAACTGGGTGCTAGTTATCCAATCTGGAACTTGCCCGGTTTGTATCTGATCCACATTGTGTCTTACCTGACCGATCATCCATCTCCCATCGGCATGACATGTGTCTCTTTTCCTGTCCTTGGCATCGACCTCTCATTCCTGTTTATTTAGCTCGTTAATTGTTCGTGCATGCCCTTCCAATATGGATATACCCTCTACCAGTATTTTGGATGTTTTAGATCCTAACTGAAGATTCTATCCCTATCCCGGCCTGTTTCCTCATCATACCTCCATCGTTCCCCTCAAACTATCTACTCCTACTTGGATCACCTGTATATCTTGTGCATCTACTAGAGAGGTCCCTGTACTTGCTCCATTTAATATGTCATTCCCTATAGATCTCCTCTGTCTTCCTCCTTTGTGTCTCAGCTGCTTGTGATACTCCCTTGCTCCTGATGTGTCACTAGCTTTTCTCAGGATTGTATCCAGCAATCATGTGTACAACGCTTTAGTCTTGGGGCTAAACTTTTCTGACAGGTATTGGGTTGTTAAATTTATGCTCACAGGTGATATTTCATGCTGCACATTTTCAAATAACAACATTACTTCTGTTCCAGATTTAACTATCACAAGCTTTCCCAAGGTTAATTCCCCTGGTTTACAATATTCAGGTAACATTTTGTTACCCACTTATCTTGTGACTTCAAGATAAATGCTCCTGACACTTGGATGCCGCCCACAGGGGCTACTTTATATAGTTGTTGTACCCTCCGTTTATATTCTGTTGATAAAACACATCCTGGATATTCCAGGTTTTTAGTTAGCGTCTTACCATCTCTATTTCAACCGGATTGTTTGCACCATTTCTCCAATTGTTTGTACCGTTTCTCCGGGCATGTGCCCTTTTCCAGATCCATTTTATTATAGCCAGTACCTCTAATATTGCAAATATCCATTCTAATCCTCTAAAAAGTCCATCTGTCGTACCTTTATATTCTTTCTGCTGGGACGAGTGTTTCCATCGACCCCTACCTTTCATATTCACACAAGCACACGTATCTCCATTAATTAATACCTCATATGGTCCGCTCCACCTAGGTGCGAACCCTGGTTTCTCTGCCACCTCCTTAACCATTACCTTCGCCCCCACCTCGGGGATTATAGCCGAGGCGGTTATCTCACCGCCTTCGTCCTCCTCCTTCTGCCTTTCTCAGACCTCCTGTCACATACCTTTCAACTGCTCACTCAATTCCCTCACATACTTTCTGATTCTGTCTCGTAGGGGGCCTAAGTCGACTTCTCCTGTCACTATTCCTTCTGGTAACCTCATTGCCTTGCTCAAGGCGGTTTTAAGGGTCCAATTCATTCTCTCTACCATCCCTGAACTCTAGGGGTGATATGAGATGTGAAACTTCTGCTTAATACTGAATATTCTACAAGTTTCTTTCATCACTTGACCTATGAAATGAGTCCCTTGATCCAAGTCAATCACGTGGTAATAGGACTGCCACCCATTTAGCATTTCCACCAGTGTGTGTTTTTTATGCAGTATTGTTTCTCCTGTCATTATGACAGGTTCATTAATTTTGACTGCCCAAATGGCACAATCCAGTGCGGCCACGCATCTGGACAGACTGGCATCCACTAGTGATTGCTGTGTCGAGTAGTAAGCTACGGGTCTCATCCTATCCCCATGCATTTGTGTTACCACGGCTCCGTAGAAGCCTCCCTGGTTCTCACAATATATATGGAATGAGAAATCCATATTCGGGAGTCCCAGTCCTGGAGCTGACATTAGGGCTTCCTTCAGATTTCCACATGCCGCTTCTTGTTCAGGGCCCTATTCTATGGTTTCTAAGGATGGTCTTCCCTCTTTCACTAGCCGCTGTATTGGTTCTGCAATTGCCGCGAAGTTAAGTTCAAAATTCCTGCAATAGTTAAAGAACCCCAGTACCTTACGCATCCCTCGGACTGTTTTTGGTTGGGGCATAATCCTAATGGCCTCCTTCCTGTCATTGGACACGGTCCTAGTTCCTTGGGATATTTCGTGTCCCAGATACTGTACCACAGCTTATCCGAGTTGTGCCTTTTTGGGATTTACTTTAAATCCTGCTTTCCGTTATCTCAAATGTCTTTTCCATAACTAGAACAGAGTCTAGCACGTAGGCTTTGAAAGCTGCTTTCCGTTATCTCAAATGTTCCAATTTCAAGGCCATTACATCTCACTTTCTGTGGTTCTTCAAACACCGTATCTGAAGTCACAAGTTCAACTTTGTTTTAAACTGCTAAAGCCTGCCGTTTTAACATTTTAATTTTTCCAAAGTCCCTTTTACACTTTCGCACAGCTCTCCACTTGCCCAGGAGTTTGACCTGATCCCTGAAGGCATTTCTAGATTGTTTCCAAAACTTTTAGCTTTATTTCTTTTTTTTTTAAGAGATCAGATTTAACTTTTTATTTTAAATGTATCTCATTTTGTTGTGCCTTTTCTTAACCAATGGTACTTGAAACCTTCACAATAAAATTAACTTTTCACTGTTCCCATCCTAATTTCTGCTCCCCTTTTGTAGTATTTGTATTTATTGTTGGATTACAAAATGTCAAATATGGTAATACTGTTTTTTTTAATAGCGGACTTCTCATTTATGCTTATAGTGATTCACTGATCACAGAATGCAAAGTTCTTGTTTTATAATTATGTGCCTAACTTCTGTTTTAGAAGCTGAACATCAAAATCTCTAATCTTTTGCTCTATAAGTTCAATTTTGTGATACGGTATCTCAGAAATTACATCTTTTTAAGCTTCAACTTCTGATGCAGTAGTTGTGTAATTTTATTAAAAAGGCTTCCAAACCCAAGATTTTCCAATACAACCAAAATGTTTATCAAGGAAAATCAGCTGAAATATCTCAAAATCCCAATTCAAATATTGTATTGCCAATCTTTTATTTTAAATTCTTTTTACTGAGCTAGAAGCTTTCACGGCAAGGTTTTGCACAAAGGAAAATAGGGGCGTACCTCCACAGCCCACAGCCTCGAGAGACCCACGCAGGCTTTTTTTAAAGGCATTACAATTTCCCATCTCTATTCTTTATCTCATTCCTAGACTAAATTTATTGTCTTTCAACCCAATGTAATCAATGATTATGTGTTTTCTTTTGACAAGTAAGTGAGCGTGTCGAAATTTTTTAAAAAACCAACGGGACCATGCATTTTTTATCTTTTGCTCAACAAACCTATTCTTTGTGCACTTCCTAGCTCCGTAACTTATCATCCGAATAAATCCGCATCTGCGTTTCTAACTTAAAATGTATTTCAATTCTAGTTTCACACTTTCTTAAAACTTCCCACATTCAGGACAATACTACAAAGGGTTAAAAAAAAAAATTCACTCTGCCTGAAAAAGTGGGTGGAGCTAAAACAAACAGCTCCACCATTTTTTCAAACAGGCCTTCAGACACATGAAAAATTCATTAATTCCCACCTCAAATATTCCGCAGTCAAAAATCACACAAGCACTTTCATTCAAAGACAGACATTCACAAAAGTCACTTTTCATTCAACAAAGCTTATTAATTGTTTGGCCGGCTCTATTTTTGGATCCATACGTCACTTAAGATAGTTACTATCAGGTTTTTTATGGTTGTCCGAAAAATATCCCAGCCCCCCAATAAGGGAGCAGTGTCCAGCATATCTTTCCACGTCATACTCAGTTTTTGGTACATCTACCCTTACATCGGTTTCACTGTATTCTCAGATACTGACCGTCTTCCTATTTGTATCACCTAACCCCGGTGTCTACGGTCTCACCGACTTTATCACCTAACCCCGGTGTCTACAGTCCCATTTTATTGGCCCTGAAGTACTGGTTCAAAGAACTCACAAAGTCTTCCCAATCTTCTCCCTCCACGAACCACTCTAAAAATCCAATCGTGCTCATTTTGCAAACAAAGGTTCTTGTATTCTCATCGCCAAATGTTATGTATGCAATAAAGGTACAAACTGAGTACTGTTTAACTAAGCAACGTACAACCCTGCTTCTGCTTTATTACGGCCCAAAGTGCCTACTCACAAAATGGCTGCCCTTTTACACCAGACCAGCACCATGTGTGTGCTGCTCAGTGGCCACCAACAATGACACCATCTGGTGGCTACAAACAGCATGTACATACATGACACAGTCAAGGCCACCTACAGTCCAAACACCCAAGGTCCCACCCCACTGCTGGCCAAGAACGGGGAAACACTCATCAAGGACCCCGAGGGAGACAGGGCCCGCTGAAAGGAGCATTTCGAAGATCTCCTCAATCGAGACTCTGCCTTTGATTCAAGTGTCCTCGACTCCATCCCACAGCGTGTTACCCGCCACCACCTTAGTAAAACCTCAGCACTGCATGAGGTAGAAAAAGCCATAAGACAGCTTAAGAACAATAAGGCTACGGGAGTGGATGGAATCTCCGCTGAGGCACTTAAGTATGGTGGAGAGGCACTGTTGGCGCGAATACATGACCACACCTCTCTCATCTGGAGAGATCTCAGAGATGCAGTGATCGAGACCATCTTTAAAAAAGGGAACAAGTCCGACTGCGGCAACTACAGAGGAATCTCCCTACTATCAGCCACTGGGAAAGTCGTTGTTAGAGTCCTCCTCAACCATCTTAATTGGGAATTAAATATTCAGGGGTACTTGACAATCCGGAAGGACAGACAGAAAGGAAAAGGAGGTGGGGTAGCTCTATTGACAAAGGATGAAATCACTGCAATAGTAAGAAATGATATTGGCTCAAATGATAAGGGTGTTGAAACAGTTTGGGTGGAGATAAGGAACAAAAACAGCGTACTAAGCTTAAATAAAGGAGACTATGAAAGTATGAGGGCAGAGTTGGGTAAAGTGGACTGGGAAAATAGATTAAAGTGTAGGACGGTTGATGAACAGTGGTGTACATTTAAGGAGATATTTCACAACTCTCAAGAAAAATATATTCCAGTGAAGAGGAAAGGGTGTAAGAGAAAAGATAGCCATCCATGGCTAACTAAAGAAATAAAGGACGGTATCCAATTAAAAACAAGGGCATACAAAGTGGCCAAAACTACTGGGAGGACAGAAGACTGGGAAGCTTTTAAAAGCCAGCAAAGAACAACTAAAAAAATGATTAAGAAAGGGAAGATAGACTATGAAAGTAAAGTAGCACAAAATATAAAAACAGATAGCAAGAGTTTCTATAGATATATAAACAGGAAAAGTGTGACTAAAGTAAATATTGGTCCCTTAGAGGACAAGACCGGGGAACTAGTAATGGGGAACATGGAGATGGCAGAAACTCTGAACAAATATTTTGCATCAGTCTTTACGGCAGAGGACACTAACAATATTCCAACAGT
>NW_027250738.1:0-112500 GCF_044704955.1 Pristiophorus japonicus | reverse complement strand
CTGTGTATGAAACAGCATGAAAATTAAACTATGCAGACTAGCTACAGGGAAAGAATTGCTTTGTTGAAATGCCAGTGCATCTGTCTGAAATCAAACAGTGTTGGATTGTTAAATTGGTCTGGACAGGCTTTGCTGTGACTGTGACTGTGATCAAAATACTTGGTCATTGGGCACCCAATCCTTGGAGAGTAGAAACAGAGTCATGGGATATTAGTTAGTAAATGAAGATCTACTTAATACTGTAAATGTTTAAAAATGTATAGAGATATTGAAGTTGAGAACGTGGGAATTGTATAGGGACAGTATAAGCTAACAAAGAATTCATGGAGGAATAGCCATGACATCTCAGACTCGAGACTGCAAAATGTTACAACACTAACACATATTGAAACAAAACCCACAGCTTGCAGAAAAACCTCAAGGTCTTATTAAATCATGTTATTAACCTGAAACATTAACAGAAGGTCTTTGTTTAAAATCAGACCATACTTAGGTCGGCTTATGAGTGGACAAAGGGAAAGAGGGATCTAAGAGGATGGGCTGGACTAGGATGTCACTCTCGCCCTATCTTGATATCTTTTGCCGAAAATGTATAACCATCGTCCCTTTACAATGTAATGTCACTTTGTCCGTAGGAAGTGAGTGCGTTCGAACAGACTTGCATTCCTTCTGTCTGATAAAGTCGCCGATCGGGATTTGCTTTTTAAATAAAAGCTTGCTTTGTTTAAAGCACAAACGGTATTAGTTTCAGTAATTTTGCTGAACCAGATTGAGGTAAAAGAATCCAGAAATCAACATTTGGTGTCAGAAGTGGGATCTCAACAGACGACTGCCGAAAACTTGCGAATTAAGAGCCAGACTAGCCTTGGACGAGACGAGGGGAAAGTGGCCACTGGAGTGAGTATGATTTCAATGCTGCTCCAGTTTCCCCCGTTTCAAAAGTCTGAGGAAAGTTTAGCCACTCGCTGGTTCTCAGGTAGTGTCTGAACGAGATCCAGGACAATCTGGTGAATACCTTTCAAACTTAGAATAGGGATAGAGATAGGGAAATTGCGCGGTGACGCAAACCAAGCGGCGACTTGGAAAGATAGGTTATAGTTAGAGCTAGATAGGGATAGATGATCAATCTTGGATCCAAAAATTAATAGGAAAGAAAAAAGACTCTTGTGAACGTCTGTTTAAATGAGAAATGCTTCTGTGATTTTTACTGTAAAAAAAAAGCCGGGGAGTTGTGGTTTGTTTTATCTCCATCTACTTTTTCAAACAGAATGAAAGTTTTTTTTAACCCTTCGTAGTGTTGTCCTGTATGTGGGAAGTTTAAGAGTGTGAACCTTATTGAATTACGTATATTCGGATGATAAGTTACGGAGCCAGGAAATGCACAAAGGATAGGTTTGTTGAGTAAAAAAAAAGAAAAAATTACATGGTCCCGGTGGTTAAAAAAAAAGGATTTAACATGCTCACTTACTTGTCGAAAGAAAACATTCAGAGAAGGCACAGCAAAACAACAGATGGATTCAAAAAAAAAATATATTAAATAACACGACCTTGAGGCTGGAACAATTGAGATAACGAAAAGCAGTCCACAGCCTACATGCCAGACTTCTCTCTAGTTATGGAAAAGACAAAAAAAAAAGTAACGTACTAAATAGGTGCTGAAAAAAAAATGTTGAGAGATTTTAAATTGAGAAAAATTCCACTGCAGTCTAAAAAAAAATCACTCCTGTCCAGTTGGCAGAAAAACTCCATTAAATTAGGGCTTTCATTGACAGATGGGATTTAAACTGCGCAGTAACACGAAAGGATAGGGAAATTTGGAGACTAAAAGAAATTAAATAAGGCTCATAAGAAATCAAATTTAGAAAATTAGGCTCACAGGGAATTAAGGCTTATGGGGAATTAAATAGAGGATAGGTGTTCAAGTCAGGTGTGACGTCGACCTCGTATATCACTTGGCCCGTCTAGGCACTGATTGAATTTAAATCACGCAGCGACTTGAAAGGTAGGGTGAGAGAAGTGCGCGGCGGCACGAACGCGCAGCGATGTGAGACGTGCGGCGGCGCGAGCGTGCGGCCGAGTGAAGGAGGGCTGACGCAGACGCGCAGCAGCGTGGAACGCGTAGCGGCGCGGGACGTGCGGCGGCGCGAGCGCGCGGCCGAGTGAACGTGGAACGACGCGAACGCGCAGCAACGCGAACCGCGGGGTGATATCAAAGTCAGTGCTGGTTTCAGTAAGTCTCTGTTTATTTTAAGTGTTTTAAAGTGTTTTAAATCGCGCGGCGACGCGGGAGTCCGTGTTTATTTTAAGTGTTTTAAATCGCGCGGCGACGCGAACCGCGGGGCGACGCGGGAGTCAGTGTTTATTTTAAGTGTTTTAAAGTGTTTTAAATCGCGCGGCGACGCGGGAGTCCGTGTTTATTTTAAGTGTTTTAAATCGCGCGGCGACGCGAACCGCGGGAGTCAGTGTTTATTTTAAGTGTTTTAAATTGCGCGGCGACGCGGAAATCAGTGTTAGCTTTAGTAAAGTCTGTTTATTTTAAGTGTTTCAAATCGCACGGCGACGCGAACGCGTAACGACACGGTAATACGAGGGGCAGCGTGAAAATGGGTAATCAGTTGGATAAAATAACGGATGCGGATAGTCCGCTACAAAAGTTATGTGAGGAATTCCCTGAAAGAGCTGAAGACTTTAGAAAATTATCAGGAGCCCTGAACAAATTAGGAGATGACCAGTGGCCTCTAGGTGGCACTAGAAGCGTAGAGGTAGCAAAAAAAGCACAGGGATTAATTTGGAGAAGGGGACGAGGAAAAGGGGTCAAAAATTTAATTGCAACATGGCGACACTATTGTCAAAAATTAAAAGATGCATCACTTCTGTCAAGTTGGCAAATAAATGCTATTAAATTAAGACTCTCATTGACAGAGGGAACACATGTTAAAACTGTAGACGTCTTAAAAAAAAAAGAATGTGCGCACGAGAAACTTATTAAGAGATCCTCTGGGACCTCTGAGAAAGGTATTGACCGACTACGTAGTCAAATGGCTGGCTTTGTGTTAACCGAGGCTGATGATGAAATTGATGAGTGGTCACTGACTCAGCGCCCAACGGTGCCTCCCGCACCTCCTGGCCCCTTGCTCCAGTCCTCTTCCCAACACCCTCCACCTTACACTCCGGCGAGAGGAGTTAAAAATAACCCCATACCACCAAAGCAACAAACCCAAACTGACTCCTCATTCTCTGATAGCGATTCGGATCCCCAGTTCACAAGCAATATAGCCGAAAGGACCAGATCTCACACTCGAAAGGGCAGAACTATATCTCGATATCACAGACAGTCCTGTAAATCTTCTAATCAATCTACCAGTCCAAGTTGTGAAAGACATAGCAAACACCCCCGCTGATCGAGACGCAGAACTGTCAAGCAGTCAGACAGCTCCGAAACATCCTCCGACCTAGAAATGATTTCCAAGATCCCAAAGTCCCGACACCAATTCCCTGTCAGACCAATGCCAAACCCTGATGCACAACAAGCTGCAAACCACCCCACTATAGATGTCTATGTGATCTTCGAACAACTATTCGATTGCTCACGCTATCCGGACAAATAATATGAATTGGGCAGATAACAGTAAAGCCCAGATGGAAAGGGCGGTTAAATATTATTGGCAGGAAAAGAAAGGAGAGGGGGGAGGTGCGCCCCCAACCCGGGTCAAGACTGAATACGTGACAAGAAAGGAAGAGCCGCCTCGGGTGGAAGGACCAAAACCCGACCCAAGGGGATACCAGATGGAACCGTAGTATTGCGTGCAGGGTTGGGTGGATAAACAGGGATACGGTTATATCAAACACCCAAATGGCCCGGGCCCTGCTAATTACAGACCGCCCGACTGTCCCCGGCCTGGTATGGGACGAGGTCGGGGCTGGGAAAGACGAAATGGATGCTTTATTTGTGGGCAAGAAGGACATTGGAATAGGAATTGTCCCTCCAGTCAGCACGAAAAAGGAAGAGGAGGAAGAGGAGGGGGGCAAGGGGGGAAGAGGACGGGGATCTTACACTAACTTCTCCTAGAACAACCCCTTTGGCCAACCGTCCCCCGATTCGTATTGACTACGCAGGGACCCTCCCCGGATGACGAACCGATGATACTGTTAAAAATTCGGAATGAGTGGCAACCCTTCTTGATAGATATGGGAGCCTTCATGTCTTCTGTACAATCAAAGCTTAAACTCCCCGCCTTCACTGAAACACAGGGATTGTCAGGATTCCTGGGACAAGTCTCTAAATTCCCGGTGTCAAAACCGGTTAAAATGGGTTACCAGGAAGAATCGGTGGAACATCGATTTGTTATCACAACCAATCTGGACTGTAACTTGATGGCTAGAGACCTCCTCTGCAAATTCCAGTTGCATTTGGAGTGTGGAGATGATGGGATTATTGTAAAACAGGGAACCCTTAAGCGGCAGTATACCACTAGAACCCCTCAGTGGTGGTCTCTGGACCTGCCGCAGGCACCCTATCACGTGACCCTAGCATACGATCCCAGTGGAAATGGGAAGACCTCTTCACTCCAGCAATCGATGTCCCCCATGCTCAGAGGCAGAGCAAAATCTCACCTTTGCTTGGGCCAGGCACCAGAGAACAGACCAGTGCAGCACCTGAGGCACAGACCATCCATCACGACTGCATGGCAATGATCCGACTGGAACGATCTAAAAATACCTTCCCAGCTCCAGTGGCAGGACTCCTGGGGAAGATGATCAATTTCATAGGTACCCTTCCAGCGGTTGTGGCAGAATCACGGGAGAGAAGGATCAAGGCAGTCGACTTCGAGGACAGAGGCAAGATGGCGTTCCTGCTGCAGCGAGGGGCAGCGTGGTTGAAAAAAAGAGCCCCACCACGCTAAAGATTTGGAAGTTATAGTGCGCCAGGCTATAGACGAGGCTGACCCTACCAGCCGGGATGTGAAAATACCTGACTATGTGGATCCTCATGTGTGGGCAGAGGACCACTCCCAAGTGGGTTATACTCCCATTGATCCAATTGAGATCCCAGTGCAGGGCAATGTGGACTGGCCCTCTATCCGACAGAACCCACTGAAATCACAGGCAATCCTAAACTGACCTTTCGACACTGTACTGCAATTAATCCGGCCTGTTTTCTTACTGAGCCACACCAAGATGAGGAAGAACCCAGTCATGATCGTTTATCTTTAATTCAGGAGGCCACATCAGTCAGGGAGGATTTAGTTGATGTACCAATTGAAGATCCAGATTGTATTATGTGTGTTGACGGAATTAATCCAGAAGGTACACGAATCTCAGGATACGCCATAGTAAACCAGGAGAATCAGGTCTTGGAATCTGCCGCTTTTGAAACTGCCTATTCTGCCCAACAAGCTGAACTATTCGCCCTCACCCGAGCCTGTATCTTGGCCAAAGATCTCAAAGTCAATATCTATACCGACTCTAGGTATGCCTTTGGGGTGGCCCATGATTTCGGACAATTATGGAAAAATAGGGGATTCCTAACCTCACAGGGGAATGAGATATCTCATAAACAGCTAGTATCTGATTTGTTGCAAGCCCTCATGTTCCCCAAACGCATTGCCATTGTCAAATGTACCGCCCACACTACCGGAAATTCTCTGGTTGATATAGGGAATCATTGTGCTGACCAAGAGGCTAAACAGGCCTCTCGTGACCAACAGATGGTAGTGCCCAAAATGACGAGTCAGACTAAAAATCCTGCGAAGGATAAGTTAGCCTCGGAAAAACCAATGCCAACCATCCAAGATGTTATCAAAGCACAGGAGGACGCTCCTGAAAAAGATAAACTGTTGTGGAAATATTATGGATGTACTTATGACAATGTTTCTAAACTCTGGACCACTCCCGCGGAACAGACTTGCATGTCTGACGAGTTGGCTCTATGGGTTATTGAATGTATGCATTTTGCTACTCATTGTGGAGCAAGGACCATGAGTGACACACTTTTGGCTACTTGGTGGCACCCTAGACTCCAGGCGCTCACCCAGAACATCAGTAGTCGTTTGCCAGCAACATAATCCAGGGAAGGGAGTCCCCTGTGATTGGGGTAAAACGCCCCTACCCAAAAGGTCCCTTTGAGACATTTCAGTTGGACTACATTGAGTTGCAAAAAGTTCAGTGTTACAAATATGTGTTAGTAATAGTAGATGTGTTTAGCAGATGGGTTGAAGCCTACCCTACCCTGGACAATAAGGCTCAAACTGTTGTTAAGGTGTTAATGAGGGAAAGTGTTCCTAGATATGGTATCTCAGCTCGACTGATGACCACCTATGTTCTTTCTCTGACTCAGGCTCTGCGACTAGCTCACAACCAGGTTCAAGATGCTCACCTCGACCTCCCAGTTTTACCCGAATTGTCCCTCGTGGCACCAGGGAAGTATGGATTCGGAAGGGATTAGAGCCACAATGGAAGGGGCCTTTTCAGGTGTTACTCACTACCCCCACTGCAGCCAAGGTTGAGGGGAAAAGTGCCTGGGTTCACCTGCACCACTGCAAGCTCACCACCCTCTAACGAACCTATTTTACTGGTTATTCTAACTCCTGTTTCTGTTCCAGACTTCCTCTTCTCCATAGCTGAACAAGGCCGTTGGCATCCTAATTGGAACGTGGACCAGTTTGAACTTTTACCCGTAGTGACAGACAGCCAGCTACACCGACGGTGACCTAAGAGAGACGGGAAAACTGAACTCTTAATCAGCAAAATAATTGGACTATTTATCTGAATCCTGAGCCATAAGATGAAACTGTCTGTATGCCACAGTCTGTATAATAGTGTTGATATATGACAGTTTCGGCGCATGGGAGGGGAGACAGAGACGAGAGCTACATGTCTTATGTTTATGCGCAAAATGGGAACTTTTCTAGATGTTGGGTGTGTTCACATTCCCTATACATTCCAAAGGGGGAATTCCTTTGCGCCCCGTTCCACTAACCCTAACTGAGACTGTCCGATGGATTCAGAGCCAAACTATCACAAGAGGAGGGGTGCCAATACAATACTGCTGAAGCTCTGGAGGGCATCACAGCTGAAATGGTAGCAATAAGGACGTAGCATTACAAAACCGAATGGCCCTCAATTACCTGTTAGCTGAGAAAGAGGGAACGTGTGCCCTGATAGGATCTGAATGTTGCACTTACATTCCTGATAGTTCAGAAAACATAACCAATCTCGCTGATCACATAAGAAGGAAGGTGAAGAAGTTATCCACACCAGCAGAAGGATCTAGCTGGTTTGATTGGCTATCAGATGGATCTTGGAGATCCCATCTAATTGTTGGTTGCCTTAACCTTTGTTGTAAAGTAATGATGGCAAGGTTAGCAAACCCTCTTGTGGTCAAGGGCTCCCGAGTTATGATCCAACGAACTAAAGAAATACTCGATACTAACAACAATATGATTCAGGAAATAGAGTGTGAACGGATGAATGCGATACTCCTAGAATGATCCTAAGTGTTATCATGGAATGATAAAAGGGGGGAATGTGAATGTTTAAAAATGTACAGAGACATTGAAGTTGAGAACGTGGGAATTGTATAGGGACAGTATAAGCTAACAAAGAATTCATGGAGGAATAGCCATGACATCTCAGACTTGAGACTGCAAAATGTTACAACACTAACACATATTGAAACAAAACCCACAGCTTGCAGAAAAACCTCAAGGTCTTATTAAATCATGTTATTAACCTGAAACATTAACAGAAGGTCTTTGTTTAAAATCAGACCATACTTAGGTCGGCTTATGAGTGGACAAAGGGAAAGAGGGATCTAAGAGGATGGGCTGGACTAGGATGTCACTCTAGCCCTATCTTGTTATCTTTTGCCGAAAATGTATAACCATCGTCCCTTTACAATGTAACGTCACTTTGTCCGTAGGAAGTGAGTGCGTTCGAACAGACTTGCATTCCTTCTGTCTGATAAAGTCCTCGATCGGGATTTGCTTTTTAAATAAAAGCTTGCTTTGTTTAAAGCACAAATGGTATTCGTTTCAGTAATTTTACTGAACCAGATTGAGGTAAAAGAATCCAGAAATCAACAATACCACAGAACTCTGCAATGGAGTGAGAAGGCATTGCAGTGCAGTGGAATGCATCACCTACAGAGCTGCCCTGTTTCACTAAACTATGAGGAAAGCACTGCACAAGTTCTCTCACCAAATTACCATACAATGTCCTTACAGCAAGGGAAGAAATCATACACTTCCTGCTTCCCTGATGGCTCAAATGTATCCAAGGAAGCCCCTGATCTTTACTACGCTAGCTGATTGTTGTGCATGCAATAACTGTTAGACTGAGTACTGTTTAACTCCAAGAGGTATGACCTTGGCTCTGCTTTATTAAGGCCCAAAATGCTTAATGGCTGGCCTTTTATACTTGGGCTGCTCACACGTGCGTGCAGCCCAATGGCCTCCAACAGTGACGCCAGCTAGTGGCTAGTGATCCCAAAAGTACATATATGACACTGATCTCAGCACTTTTGGGTTTGGGAGAAGGTTCCTACTTCTGATCACTATTGATCAACCCCTGCTGGAAGTGCACATGTGTGGACAGGATCGGACAGGACTGATGTCCTCATGTCAAATAGCCTGCTGATACTGTCAAGGCTTGCATATGAACAAAGATCACAGTACCCATCGAAATATTCCCCCCCCACAGGCAGTCAGTCAACCCCTTGACACTAGGAAGAAAAACTGATAGAGAAATGGTGAGAAAAAAAGAGGGGGGAAAAAAACATGCTCCCCTTAGCCATGGCAATCACACTTGTACTGTATGTTCACTGAGGTGTAGGAAGACACCATACAGTTCCTCACTATTCACAGTACCTGCATGGTGCTCCATTTTCCTACCCTCATTAATAAAATGGAGCACAGCACAGGTATTGTGGATGCCGCTAAACTGTACAGTACCTTTCCCACTGCGCAATGAAACACATTTTCTTCTCCAATTCCCTCCCCTTCTTTCCTGAAAGCACCAACTCTTACTGGGGTATAAATCCATAGGCACTGCTTGCCTTCCAGTACCTTGCCCAGTGGTTGTTCTTCACAAGTTAGCCTAGATTGGAAGGCCAAGATTAATCTGCTCCCGTGCTCAGCAACGCACAATTTTCTGCCCATTGCAAATAGATAGAAAATGAAAATCACAGCCTGGCAACCACAGCAGAAAATCCTGAGCACATTAATCATTGTGGTATCACAGTCAGGACCAATCCTATTCTCAACCAATATCCAGTCGGAATCCAATTTTTTTCTTGCCTAGTTGAGTGGTGATTAGGAAGACAGTATAGCACCACAACTACCCTCAAAGCCTCCCTGATAAAGTGAAACATCCCCACTGACACCTGGGAGTCCTTGGCCAAAGACCACTTACTGGGAAATTGCAGGAGGGAGGGGGGAAAGAGAGCGGGGAAGTTTCATATGTAGCTTTTTGTAGATAAGAAAAGGTGGTGAAAACATTTACTGTTCCACTACTAGAGAAACAATTCCTGTTCTACTTTAAAATATACCCGAGTGAGTAAAGGCACCCTCCCTGTGCAGCACAGTCCGGAAGGTCTTGGGTTTGATTACTGGTCCTCGTCAAGGCACCTGACAGAAACAATAATCCAACAGTTTCACAATTAGAAATCCTGAATTTGTTTCTTGACTCTTCAGTATTCTTTTTTCTTTTGGTGTTACTCAAAGTGAGGAACTTGTGTTGAGGAACAGAATACTTTCCACTCACTGTCAGAAACAAACAGCTTAAGGTCAGGTATACTATACATGAAATAGAGTAAAATACCCTCAACACTAGCATGGTAATGTGCCTCAACCTCAAATCACCCTCTGTGCGACATGTTTTTCCCCACACCTACCGTCCTAGTGCCCCCTCAGTGAAACTGAAAATTCAGTACCAAATTAAACTATGGGCTGTTTTGTGTTATGGACTCATGCCCATTAGGAGCTGAATTGATATGGCCCACAGTAATTTTTGTTGAGACCCGCACACTGGGATTTCATGTCAAGTCTGAGCTTATTAACAAGACAATAAAACAGAGTTTCAACTACAGTCTACTCTTCTTAATCCAAAGCTACTAAGTTCAATTTTCTAGCTATTAATTTCCACTGGAGTTATTAACATCCAGTATACTAAGTTCAATTTTCTAGCTATTAATTTCCACTGGAGTTATTAACATCGCTTAATTCAAATCATTGGATAATTCATTTTTTTCAGTGTTAAAAAAAAAATTACTTAGAACGAACAAGGAGGAACTTCTGCCTTCTCTTTTTTCTGCTTTCAAAGTTATACTCACGCGGCTCTAACTGAGCATATCTTTGAACAGAAAGCTCAGTTATTATGCAGCCTGCAGTACAGCTTTCTGATTTCACACCTTGGACCATAAAGCAGAGTCTCAAGTGTATAGAGTAGGATGACAGATCTGGAACAAATCAGACAGTATATCTGACCTGAATTACTGTTTACAAGTAACAAAAAGACGCACTGAAGGCAAGTCAAATTAAAAATGTGTTTTGCTAGGAAAGGGGTTGGCGTCTTTTTCCCTTCAACACAATGTACTGAGTTCTGATATACTTTGCATCCAGTATCTGAAGAGATATGATCAGTTTACTCCTTACACTGTGCCATTTGTCTGAATTATGTACATGGAGGAAGTGATTTTAATTACTCAGGAACTGAATTGTATAACAGGAAGTAACCTCCGGCAAGCCCCATTAAACTGGGTGTGCCTGGTGTTTTTGTATTTTACCAGTGCTAGACAAGATTGCTAGACTGCTAATTTCACTTAAATGAGGCACTTTGTCTCCAAATAAAAACAAATATATGCCCATTAAAAAAGAAAGGCAGAGTATTATTCTGTAATAAGAACGAAATGTTCGGCGAGTTGCGTCTAGTGTGGCATTCCTCATTCAACCAAATACAAAAGGACCAAATCAAAAGGGAAAATCATAGGATACTGTCCTTTTAAAGGTGCTTTGTATGTAGAAGTTGCACTACATTCAAAGAACAAGCAGCACACCAACATAGGTCGTCTAACATTCTTCCTCATTAGTTTAACCTCCACAACAAATGAATGATAGCAAAGTAGAACAACAACAGAGCTAAGACTCTGTGGCTTAATTTCAAGGCCGGCTGAAAGCACCAAAAATTATAGCCATAATGAATCATCAATCTGAGCCAACAGACAAATCGAATAAAAATTTAAGTAATGATAAAACAGTACAATTTATTTTTGGTGCCTTGCAGTTAATCAGAACTTGTTAGATTGCAGTTTTTAGAAGAACGAGCCAATTGTTTAAGGTACTACAACCAAGGGAAAGCTGTCATTACTGATAAATGCTTCATGAGAAAACTGGATACAGGCAATAAGCTGAATGGGAGCACCATGCACTGAATGGGAGGACCAAACTTTCAATGCAGCAACCGTATCCTTGTATGAAAGTAAACACCCCAGCAATTTGCAGCTGCTAGCCAGTCTGTCATTTGCAGTGTTTAGTAACAGTACTATCTTGAACTACTTGTGAACAAAGTTGTTCAAGATCAAGACAATGTCGACATTGAGTGGGACTGGAGAGAAAAGGGAAGAGGAGGCAAAAAGAATGGTTGAATAGAAGTGTCATGTATCTTACATTATTATATATAACCGTATCCTAACATGCTATACATGACTAATAAGATATGACCTGTAACCACCAGCATACCTTACCACCAGGGGTGCACTTGCAAGAGACAGGTATATACGGACAGGTCTCAGGCAAGTGCAGCATTCCAGAGCTGTTAAATAAAGGTGCAGGTCCAGAGTGACCTTGACTTCACTACATGCCTCGTGTGAATCTGTACTGAGGGGACAGGACTTTACAGTGGCGACGAGTTACGGAATTACAGAATCCACAGAATGGCGAACAATGGATCAGATGAAAAGTACAATGCTGGAGACAATTGGGAGGACTTTATAGAAAGGCTCCAGCAAAGCTTTGTAACCAAAGACTGGTTAGGAGACGACAAAGCAGACAAGAGCCCATCTCTTGACCAGCTGTGGCTCGAAAACATACGCTTTAATGAAGGATCTTCTGGCACCTGAGAAACCAGCAAGCAAGTCGTTTAAAGAATTGAGCACACTGGTAAGAGACCACCTGAAGCCAGCGAGCAGCCTACACATGGCCAGATATAGGTTCTACAACCACAGAAGCTGTGTGGGCCAGAGCTTACCCGACTTCGTGGTGGAACTTCGGAGGTTGGCTAGTTTATGTGAGTTCTCCGACAAACTGAGGAGAGAAATGCTGAGAGACTTTTTCATTGAAGGAATAGGCCACGCAGGCATATTCCGAAAGTTCATAGAGACCAAGAACCTGACCTTAGAGGCAACAGCACTGGTTGCACAGACATTCTTGGTAGGGGAAGAAGAAACAAGGTTGATTTACAATGCAGGTACGACAACTAACGAAATATCGGAACAAGTTCACAGCACTAAACAAGCTGCTACCCCCACACACAGACAAAACCGGGAGAACAGGCTCTCGACAGCAGGCAATGGCGCCAGAAACCATCAGGGCCACAGGACAGCCGTTCACACCTCATCAACTACAATGCGAGCAATCAACTACAATGCGAGCAATCAACTACAATGCGAGCAATCAACTACAAACTGAGAGAAGCTCAAGAGAGATCAGCCAGACGCAGCTCATTCTTTGGGAACAATAGAAGCAGTCTGTGCTGGAGGTGTGGGGGTGGGCACTCATCAAGGGATGTCGATTTCAGCAGGCTGTTTGCAGGAACTGTGAATATACAGGGCATTTGGCCCGCATGTGCAAAAAAACGGCAGCTCGGCTGGTATACGAATCGGATGGGTCGGAAAGCAGACCAGAAGACGGTGGGGACAGTACCCGGGACACCGGTGTATAGCGGGTCAACACGATCAATGGTCGCTGGTCCTACAACAGGACGCCTCCTATAATGATGAGGGTCCTACTCAACGGGATACCTGTCAACATGGAGCTGGATATGGGAGCGAGTCAATCTCTCATGGGCGCTCAACAATTTGAACAACTGTGGCCGCATAAAAGAGACAGACCAAAACCCACAAGGGTCGACACCAGACTAAGGACCTATACCAAAGAAATCGTACCAGTCCTCGGCAGCGCCATGCTCTCTGTCACACACAAAGGGACAGTGAACCGACTTCCCCTGTGGATTGTCCCCGGAGATCCCCCAGCACTGCTGGGGAGAAGCTGGCTGGCAAAACTAAACTGGAAATGGGATGATGTCCATGCTATGTCATTAGAGGAACGGACCTCCTACTCAACAGTTATAAAGCGATTTGAACATCTCTTTCAGCCAGGTGTGGGCACTTTCAAAGGGGCCAAAGTCAAAATCTACATCACACAGGATGCTAGGCCGGTCCATCACAAGGCCAGAACTGTACCCTATGTGATGAGGGAAAAGTTTGAACACGAACTAGACAGGCTTCGACAGGAAGGCATTGTATCACCTGTGGAATTTAGCAACTGGGCAAGTCCCATCATCCCAGTCATGAAGCCTGATGGATCCGTACGAATCTGTGGAGACTATAAATCTACCATAAACACTCCCTACAGGACCAGTACCCGCTGCCCAGAGCAGAGGACTTATTTGCCACATTGGCTGGAGGTAAACTTTTCTCAAAATTAGACCTCACATCTGCGTATATGACGCAAGAATTCACTGAGGAATCAAAGCTACTCACCACCATCAACACAGAGAGGCCTCTTCATGTACAATCGATGCCCATTCGGCATCAGGTCGGCAGCTGCCATATTCCAGCACAACATGGAGAGTCTGCTCAAGTCCATCCCGGGGACGGTTGTATTTCAAGACCACATACTTATCACGGGCAGCGACATCGACTCCCATCTCCGTAATTTGTAGGAAGTACTAAAGCGGTTGGATCGGGTAGGCCTACGAGTCAAGAAATCCAAGTGCCTGCTTCTCGCACCCGAGGTTGAATTTTTGGGCAGAAAGATTGCCGCTGATAGAATCCACCCAGAGTCCAAAACAGAAGCAATTCGCCTGGCACCCAGAATGTCTCAGAACTGCGCACCTTTCTCGGGCTACTCAATTACTTTGGTAACTTTATGCAGAACTTAAGCACGCTGCTGGAGCCTCTCCATGTGCTCCTCAGGAAGGGGTGCGATTGGTTTTGGGGGATGCCCAGGAACACGCCTTCAATAAGGCACGCAACCTTGTGTTCCAACAGTGTTTTGATTTTCTTTGATCCAGGTAAAAAGCTAGTTCTCACATGCGATGCGTCAGCGTATGGGGTCAGGTGCGTTTTGCAACATGTCAATAGTGCGGGTAAATTACAACCCATAGCTTATGCCTCCAGGTCACTTTCGCGGGCGGAGCGCGGGTACGGAATGGTAGAGAAGGAGGCACTCAAGTGCGCGTACGGTGTCAAAAAGATGCACCAATATCTTTTCTGGGCCAAGTTCGCGTTAGAAACCGACCACAAGCCCCTCATGTCCCTCCTATCCGAGAGCAAGGCAATAAACGCCAACGCCTCGCCGCAAATTCAACGGTGGGCACTCATGCTGGCGTCCTACGACTATACCATAAGGCACAGACCAGGCACAGACAACTGTGCCAACGCGCTCAGCAGGCTGCCCCTGGCGACCACGGAAGGGTCTGACGAACAGGACTGAGATAGTCATGGCAATCAATGCCTTTGAGTCCACAGGTTCGCCAATGAGGGCTCGCCAAATCAGAGCCTGGACAGCCAGTGACCCCACGTTATCCTTAGTAAAAAGATGTGTCCTAACCGGTGACTGGGCAGAGGCTCGCGATGCCTACCCAGAGGAATTAAAACCCTTTCACAGGCGCATGCATGAGCTATCACTCCAAGCAGAATGCCTGATGTGGGGCAGAGTAGTCATGCCTCTGCGAGGCAGAGAGGCATTTGTCCGGGAGCTCCACCACGAGCACCCGGGGATCGTTCTCATGAAGGCCATAGCCAGATCCCACGTCTGATGGCCTGGTATTGACGCGGACTTGGAGCCCTGCGTCCGAAGGTGCATCATTTGTGCCCAACTCAGCAATGCACCCAGAGAGGCTCCCCTGAGCCCCTGGCCCACCAAACCGTGGTCGCGGGTACACGTAGACTATGTGGGCCCATTCATGGGCAAAATGTTCCTCATAGTTGTGGATGCATTTTCAAAGTGGATCGAATGCACCATTTTAAACTCGAGCACAACCTCCACCACTGTGGTGAGCCTCGCAACCATGTTTGCAACGCACGGAATCTCTGACATATTGGTCAGTGACAATGGTCCGTGCTTCACCAGCGCAGAATTCCAAGATTTTATAATTGACCACAGCATAAATCACGTCAAGACGGCACCGTTCAAGCCAGCCTCCAACGGTCAGGCGGAGAGAGCAGTGCAAATCATTAAACAAGGCATGCTTAAAATCCAAGGTCCCACGCTGCAGGGTCGCCTGTCGCGTCTGCTGCTGGCATACAGATCTTGTCCGCACTCATTGACTGGGATTCCCCCCCGCGCAACTGTTGATGAAAAGGACTTTAAAAACAAGGCTCTCATTAATCCTCCCAGACCTGCACGAAATCATTGAGGCAAAGCACCGTAAGCTGACTGAGTACCATGACAGAAATTAGTGTAAGCTTGAGGCAGTAAGTATTTAAAATATTGCTCAGTGTTTTAGCACTTAGTGAAAGATAGTATGTAAAAAATATTGAAACAGACTAAAGTAATTATCTATAAATAAATATAGACCAAGATATGGCTGGATTGCAGTATGAGAGAGTTTGTGGACATATTTGCAGTGGATGTCTCCATCTCGAATTTCTGCGGCTCAGTCATTGAGCTGGAGTATGAATTGGAGACTGGCACATAAGGGAGAAGGAGGAGTATCTGGACAGTGCGCTCCAGATCTCTGTCACACCTCGTAGAGAGGTGCAGGATCAGAATGGGGTTGGTGTGACCGATAGTGTATAGAGCAAGGGGAACCCAGGCAAGATAGAGAATGAAGATCTACAGAAACTGATTCTATCCAACAATGTACATGCTGCCTGTGAGGCGAAGGATAAAGACTGCTGGAAGGACATCCAGAATGCTGACCATGATACCTTGGAGCAGGAAGCTGTCCAAAAGGGAGGAGGAGGAGAAGGAGGAGAATAGTAGTGTGGTAGTTGTAGGGAATCCAATAATATGGGGGGACAGATAGGATCCTTTATAAGCAGAATCAAGAGTCTCATATGGCATGTTGCTTACTTGGCACCAGGATGAGGGACAGCTCAAACCAGCTTGAAAGGATATTGGAGAGGGGGAGGATCCAGTCGTTGTGGTCCATGTTGGGACCAACAATATAAGAAAGAGTAAGCAAGAGGTACAGTTCGGAGTGTACCAGAAACTAGGAGCTAAATTAAAAAACAGGACCTCAAGGGTTATGATCGCAAATTAGCGTAGGGATAAGCAGATTAGGGAGGTGAACATGTGGCTGAAGAAGTGGTGTGGGAGAGGGGTTCCATTTCATGGGACACTGGATCTAACAAACTTGAAAGATTTAAGATCAAAACACTGGAGTCTGTATTTAGAAGCTATGTCTGCTATTTTTTAACCTCTACCCTTGATTGAGGGAAGGGGTTATTGAATGTACAGTACACTTTGATCTTGTGATGTTCATATTGCAGATTCTGTTCTCGCAGCAGGGCTGCCTCCGAAGGTAGAGCTGTAATACAAAATGGTATGATGCTGATGCCGTTCAATGTACCTTTGGCATAGTGCAAGCAGGAACTGGTTTAAATGACAATACCTCCAAGGAGGTGGATCTGCAACAAAATAATGTGGCCCTCTGACCCGTCTTATTTTCAGATTTAAAACTGTGTTGCCCGAGAGAAACTGCTAACTAGCCACAGGTGTGGCTACAGCAACACAATTTTGGCCATGTGCACTGATTTTCGTAGAAAACAGCTTACACACAATGCAGGTAAATGTACTTCATGGGTGCATTTACTTGGTACTTCATGCAAAACTTCGCAGTCTTTCTCATTCACCAAACTTTGGGATTTTGACTTGAATTTATCAGACACACCACATCTTAATGCAAGTTCTAGGTTTCTGTCCAGCAGTCGCGATTGCTGAGAATGTTGACTCGCTCGAAATGTGCCAGACCTGCCCTACTCTCCATCCAGAACATGGATGTTGCTTTCCCTTTGCCATGATGTGCCCTATTGGACATGCTCATTACTGGTTGGGCTTGATTTATTCTGCTGGCCTGGAACAATTATTCCGATTGGTTGAGCTGACCATGATGACTTCTCCCCTCTCTATTCAATGTTGCTGGTGTTTGAGTGGTGCTGAAGTCCAGTGTTTTCACCCATATTACAAACCATCTTAGCAGATAACCAATAAGCAGTAACAAAGGAAATAAAGCACAATCAAAAAAGTTGCTTTTGTCGGACCATTTTACCAACAATAACAAAACGGTTAAGGTACATATGTATTAGCCATGCAAATTTGAGTGTAGAAATCACATAAAAAAGACTTGCATTTATATAGCTCCTTTCATGACTTCAGGACATCCCAAACTGCTTTACAACCAATGAAGTATTTTTTGAAGTGTAGCCACTGTTGTAATTTAGGAAACGCGGCAGCCAATTTGCACACAGACAACAATGTGATAATGAACAGATAATCCATTTTAGTGTTGCTGTACACATGCCCAACGGTTATTTCACATTTTTTAAATTTATTAATTAAAAGTTCAATTAGCAACATCTGAATTCCAAACTAGCCATATATGTATTGGATGACACAGCTGACCATCATGTCCGTTCCTCTTAAATCAATAAAAATACCGGTTGGAAAGCAGGTAGGTACTCTCTGCAACACTGGTTCCAAAAAGGTGCAAGCATGCTGTGTAAGTTCAGCTCACATTACTGCTCAGATGTTTATACTGCTGGACAGGTGCAGTGTAACACTCGATAAATAGTTACTCATCATTCCAAAAGAAGGTACTGAATCAATATTGTTGACAGATAGAAGCCAAGTATCATGTGGCCAGAGAGAGCATTAGTTTTAAAATATATCCCAAAACTGAGTTTCTATTAAAAAAAAAAAGAGACAAAACAAATACCTACAGACAAGCTCTTCCTCAACCTGATCAGGTTCCTTTTTGTTTCTAAACAGAGAGATATCCAACTGTAACACATGGGCAATGGCAGCATGGATCAAAGTGGCAGCAAGGACAGGCGGCAGATTTCTGTAGGAGGAATAAAAAGCTATGTAAGACAATCACTTCAACATTTTTAAACAGACATACAAAGTAACTCCTCCTTGATTCATATCAGAAGACAGTGTGGGAATGGCACTGGCAAATGAGGGAAGGAATGTGCAAATAAATCTGGGCCTTCACATCCTGTATGTCTGATTACCTCTTGCTGTCTCTCCTTGTTCAAGTCTTCCTGTATCAATAGTCACTAAATCCCTTCAAAGAATGACTTTCCCTATCTTCCCACAGTCACCTCTGGCATATATAGGGCTAGATCCTTGGTGCCTTTCTATTCACGTTCTACGTGCTACCATTCAGCAACGTCATCCGCAAGTATGGGGCCAATTCCATATGCATGCTGTATCCACAAGCAAAGGTCAGCTTCTACACATAGGCTGATGGAGCCCAACTTTTTTTGCTTTGCCACCACCATCGATTCCAAAAGCTGTTACTCCACTAACCGTTTGGCCAGCATCAAGTGCTGGATGACATGCAACTTCCTACAGCTCAATATTGATAATGTTGAAGATATTCTGTTTAGCTCTTGCCAGCAACAATGTTGTCCTGGCAGTGACTCCATCAACCTCTCTGGATGTTTGATAAGGCTAACCCAGATGATACACAAGCATTTGATTTGAGTAGAGTTATTTATCCCATATGTAGCCTGTCCCCAGACCTCCTTTCTCTGGTGCATTGCCTAATTATGCCCCCTACTTCAGCCACTCTGCTGCAGAAACCGTCATCCATGCCTTCAGCACTTTGAACATTCATTTTTCAAATGCTACATCAGCTGGCATCCCCCCATCCAAATGGTTACTTCAGCCGTTATTTCCACTTTGGAACTCTTCCAAATGACTTTGCCTTCTTGCCTACCTCCCATGAATCTATCCCATTGACCTATGATTTTGGTTCCCTGCCTCACCTAAATGCATTACTTCTGACTTGGTGTACAACTCTCTCACAAAGCACTTAACATTCTTTTACATGAGGGGTACTATATAAAATGCAAACTGTTGTTTCACATCCTTTTACCCCTCCTCATGGATAATGTTGTATATACTGGTGGCCTCAGATAAATTAAGTGGTTATGTTTCATATCTGACTGTGGACTTCGAGTGTTAATATAACTTTCATTTATTCAGTGCCTTTCACAACCTCAGGACGTCCCAAAGCGGTTCACAGCCAATTAAGAACCTTTGAAGTATAGCCACTTTTGTAATATGGGGAAACGCAGCAGTTTGACAGATCGCACGCATACGAAGGAAAAGGGCCTCCGTAGGCAGAGAGTTGGGCTATTTGCCCAACGAATGTCCTTCAAATTCTTATACTGGTAAAAGCAGGCATAAGGACTTACGCCTGCTTTTAACAGTGTAAGAATTTGAAAAAAATAGAAAAATAAAATGTTATCACTCATCTGTATATTAAAAACCCTGTCCATTAAGGCAAGTTTATTTTTAGCCCTGTTAAAACATTAAAAAAATTGTATACAATATTTAATTAAATTTCTTTTTAATTTTTTAATTTATTTTCAAAGTGTGTGTGTTTCTGGAGGTATTCCCATTCATACTTATGGCAGCTCTGTACATACAGAATAACATGTATGAATGGGGGTTCCCCCTACTGGGATAGGTTGGGCCGGCCCACGTGATCCCAGAGATCCGGACGATCCCGAGATACATGGGTCCCATCGCTGGCCTTCGTGTAGAGCCCCAGGACCACAAATCACTGAACCTCCGGGATCACCAGATACTTTCGTAGAAATTGTTGCGGTCGGAAGCATCCGCCCGCGGGAAGCCTCAGACTGCAATTTCTGGGACAATCTTTTTGAGAGATGTTGACTGAGGGACAAATGTTGGCCAGGACCAGGGGAGAACTCCCCTGCCCTTCTTTAAATACAGGTACAACGTTTCAAATCCGCCAACGTCAGGACCAAGGTCGGGCCAGACTTTTCCGAATTTCGGACACCAGAGCGTCTGAAGAGCGTACATATGTTACCGAGACAGACAAAGTACTAATGGTGGCGTGGGTCAGATTGGGTTAGGCCAGGTCGAGGGTCATTCGGCAAGGCTCGAACCGATCGCACACCATTTAAAAGATAGCGGCGAAGCAGATAACTAGTCTGGCCCACCAGTTTTTGGACAATAATGCCAGATTTTATTTTACTGAATATCAAATGCGATTTTCTCAAAAATGTCCGGTTTTTAGACAATTCCGATTTTCGTACAGCCAGATTTGAGATGTTGTACCTGTAGCACCATGCTCTTTTACATTCACTTGAAAGGGCAGATGGGGCATCAGTTTAGCATCCCATCCAAAAGACGTCACCTTCAACTGTGCAGCATTCCCTCAGCAATGAACTGAAATTAGTGGACTATTACCTTATGGGAGCAATGATCCTATTACACTTCCTGTAAGAGTCATTGGATAGCAGTCAGGATGAGAACTCCAGATCATTTTTCCCTCTCCTTTGTCTCTAAGATACTGATGGGTAACTGCAGTGACCCTATCATCACCACCCTGATACCAGCCAACTCAGCAGAGTTAAAGCCTGGGATCCTGCTGCTGTGTAAGTCTCAGTACCGCATCATGTGATGCATTTACAAACTGGGTCATCAGGTAAGCATTTTTCTGCCAGTGAAACACGAAGGGAGCAGACTGAAAGAGACTCGAGATCACTTCCCATAAAAATCATGTTCCTTTGCACACATGGGGTCAGTGATTGTGAGCAGTTTAGAAAAGAGAAAGAAATACAATTACCACTTGTTCTGTAACATGATTATGGTTCATTCATTTTTGATTATCCCATAATTTCACAAACCTGCTGGTCACTGAATTTGTTCAGACATTATTTTCCAATACAGAAACTTTAGGCTATAGTTATGCTTTTTGAGCAATATTTTGATGCTGGCTGTGACAGATGTGGGACTAGTTACAAAAACAGGGACTTCACTCCAGATTTGGTTGAATTTCTCCTAGTTCAGTCTCCATCAGTTCATTATTTTTTCAGACTGCACTATTTCTATTTTGGGGTGGGAAGACGAATCCACTGCTACCACTCAAATGGGATGAACCATGTTAGGAGGAAACTCTGGGTTATGCCTGTGCCTGCATCCAGACAGACCATGGATTGAAGGCCCAGAAGGCAGCTGCGGTTCAATTGCAATGTTTTGGATCCCAGCACTTTTTACCAGTAGAGTTGGATCTTTGACTACAATCAGAAAATGAGAAACATTATGTTTTCCCATATTCGAACAAAGCTTGGGGTCCTGTTTGAACGTGGAAGGAGTGTTGTCTATCTGAAGGCCAATTTTAATCCTCTCTTAATTTGTTACAGGTCAAACTTGCAATTGGATTGCCATTCCTGAGTGAATAGAATTTGACTGACGCCTCTCTCTAATAAATATATATATTTTTAATCAGAGGTCTCATTTTAATTTGGTCATATACGATACACCAAGTTCTGGGACAACATGGGTTAGATATAGAGAAAAGCTTCCTCTGCTATGCATGTATCTTAACCCATGCTTCAAGAGTACAGGTACTACCCATTGTACCAGTTTCCCATTCCCACATCCTGCATCAATCATGCTTTTGGCCTTTTGTCAAATAATGCCAAATTGTAGGGATTCTGTGCTGTCTCACACACAGATCATTCTCATACATGTATCGTTCATATACAGTCTAATGTCGATACAGGGTGATGCAAAGTGATTTTTTGCACTTAAATCTAATTATCTAATAATCTGAATTAAGCAATGTAAATAATATAGCAGTGAGAGGATTTAGTGCTAACATGATCAGGTAATTTGAATTTGAATTAAATTACTTTGAATTAAATAGTAAAAGAAAGACCTGCATTTATGTTGCATCTTTCATGACCTCAGAACATCCCAAAGCACTTTACAGCCAGTGAAGTATTTTTGAAGTGTAGTCACTGTTTAATGTAGGAAATGTAGCAGCCAATTTGCACACAGCAAGATCCCACAAACACCAATGAGATAATCTGTGTTAGTGATGTTGGTTAAGGGATAAATATCTAGGACACCAGGAATAACGCATTATTAGGCACCCAAGAAACTAAAAGCATGACAGATGCAACATGATTTCTCTTCTGAAGCTGAAGCTAATGTACATGACCGAGGAGAATACGGTTTATTTTTGTTTTATCAACTTTATAGTATGTTTGATAACACTGGATGTAAAAGCTGAAAAAAACATTACTTTCTACAAGCACTGACATTCCTTAAATTAAGCACAGCATCACCCACTTGGCTCATTGGCTCCCAGCTACTGCATCACTTAATGCTGTGCCCAGTCAGCTCCCAGACATCACATCACCCAATGATGTGCCCAGCCAACTTCTAGACACAATAACCACTTAAATGTCGTACAGTACAACCTGCTAAACTGCAGCCACATCACTCAATGTGTCCCATCAACTCTCAGCTATTATATCGCACTCAAGAATACCCAGTCAGCAATCATTCACATCGCTGTAGAGTGCCAGCAGTGAGCTACCTCTTTCCCAAAAATCACTGTCTTGCTATCGCTCTTCCTTCCTTCGAAAGGCTTCTCAAAACCCATAATTTTGACAATGTCTTTGGGCCTCCCTCATTTCATCTCTATCTATCTCTCAAAGTGCTCTGGAGTGTTCATCTGTGCAAGAAATGTTCCAATTTTCAGAATTAGTTGCATGAAAATTTCAGATGTTTAAATCATTGTAAAATTACACATCTGCTTCTCTTGCTGCTTTTCTGCAGCTTGTGTGATCATGGGGAGTGGGAGTACATACTCAGCCACAAACACATAACTGGGAACCAACCCACAAGCAAGGTTTAATAACGCCAAAGTAACTGCTTTAAGTTATAAACAAAGGCTGGGTTATAAGATTAATACTTTTTTTTTTTTTAAAACACTATGCAGGTTTTGTGGTCACATTGATTTTGGGACCAAATCTTACTCCTTTTTCAGTGAGTTACATGTAACAGGTCACCAAAGTCAAAAACTGCAGAGATGAAAAGTGCCTCCCAGAATGAATGGTTAGATTCAGATCATGAGTTGGGAGCTAATTAAAGTGCAACATTCTTTAGATTCATTTCCCACCCATGATGGCCACAGTTCAAGTTTCTCACCAGCTCCTCCCATGCTTCCACATACATTTTCAAGATTCAATTTTCTTCGGTCTTGATTTTTTCTAACCTTCAGGAATTCTTCTGCGTACAGAACACACACACAGACAGACATTCTATCAACACCCTCACCCAGCACACTCTCCCCCGGCTCTCCCCCCACCCCAAAAGTATTAAATCCTTGAACAGTACTAGGCTGTAGATTGGGATTGTGTACAAGGTCCCTTGCCAGTTGCAAGCAAGGTAAAAATAGAAAATTCTCCTCCCTGGATATGGCATGTTGAACTGAATGGAATTACGTAAATATATAAACATGCCGTGGTTTGTCGAAATTGGGCAGGTTCAGTTGAAGTGAATGAACACAACTCTAGTTGTTCGAGTTATGGTTGCGTGTTTTTCCCCAATTACCACCACTTAGGCAGACTGTCTGCTCAGATGCTGCCAATTATTAACTGACTTCACTCAATCAAAAGAACACATTACGCATCATTTAATTTGGGGAGTTTCAAACAAAAGGACTCGAGCTCTATTCAAACAGGAGAGTTTGGCACTCGCTCAACACATTGCAAAACAGCTGCCAAAGGGCTGAAATGACAACAAAATTACCACTCTTGCCACGATCAGTTTCATCACCATCATACTGGACACAAAAAAAGAACACACACAGCTCCCATAAATTCTGTCACAGAAAGCAACTCTAAATGAATACTGACAAGCTGTTAACTGGGTGTCACATGGTTCAGATTGTCCATTCGTCTCTGGGACCCATCATCTAATCTACCCGAAAACACACAAGGCACTTTTTTGTTTAAAACTTACAGCCAACATTAAACGCTCAGTGCTGGGGACATGGACTCCAGTTGGAAATATAAACTGCCTGGCTTAGCTTGTTCCACTGGCATTAGAAACGGAGTGACTATTTGTACTAACACTTTTCTCTTCCTTCTACGACTGCATCCTTCGGACCCCGCAGCCTCCCGTCCGGAAAGAGAAGTCGGGGCCCCGAACCGGATGTGGGGCCCGGCAATTGACCATGTTGTCTGAGCCAGCCGCTGAGCCTCCGACTGAGCCGGGGAGAGAGGCGCGCGGTGGGGAGAGGGACGGCAGGGGAGAGGGGGGGGAAAGAGAGACACACGGGGGGGGGGGGGGGGGGAAGAGATAGGGAACTCGGGGAAGACGGATCATGTTTCTCAGAAAGCTCAATGCGTCAGGGACATCATTGGAGTGGATAAAATCCAGAAGTCACGACGCTGTCACTATTCACTTTTATCCAATAAACCTGTTAACAATCCGTGACCCACACAATGCCCCATCTATGGCGGGGGAGGGGTTAAGGGACATCGGCTGGGGGAGGCAGCACTTGCACTGGGGTAAGGGACTTCGGCTGGAACTTGGTGGCTTTTGCTGGGTTGTTCCGAGATCTGTCTTCTGAAGTCAGAATGGATCGAATTACTATTTGCAAAATCAGCCAAAACTTGGGCTGGGCAGTTCCAGTTACACATTGCAGAGAAACTTCAGGGTGTGGCTTATCGTCCAAGGGGACCAATCAGCAATAGGTCATGTGGGATAATGGAAAGCCAGAGTCATGGTGGACATTTTATTATTACAAATAAACACGTCCCATTAGAAACCACTCTCCAATGCACGCTGCAATGGCAATATGCAGTTAGTTATCAATTTCTTTTCATACAATAAGGAGGCAAGAGTGATGCCAAGACGGAACATCCTCAGTACATGCACATTAACGCCCTCGTAGCCAATTAGAGCAATGTATGGAAAAAGCTGGGGATAGGCTAAGGGCAGAGCAGGGGATAAGTTCATGACGGAGCTGATGCAGGAGCCACGAAGAGGCAAAAAAATATAATTTTTTTTAAACAGCTACTACTGAAACCCGAATCTGAATCCAGCCAAAGGGAATAAACATATCTCCTCTTTAATGCAACTGGATAACACAGTGGTCAACATTGTAATTTTACCCTGGTTGTTAACTAGTACCAATATAACAAATGAATGTTTTCCTGCTGTAATGGCAGTGACAGTTCAAAGTAAAAATGAGACGCTATCTACACATATATCCCAGGTAAATAATTGTAAGCATTTAAAGAGACCATTTGGCCCAACGCACTTAAGCTAGCTTCTGAGTTATCCACTTGGCTCTCATTCCCCTGCTCTTTCCCCATAATTGTCCCTCTTCACTTTGAAAATGCTTGTTTCGGACAGGTCGTTCGAAGACTTAAGAATCCCCAACCTAAAAATTAGCTTTGAATCTCTCCTTTCATCCGTGATGATGTAAAATGTGTCCCCTCTAGTTATTGACCCACTGACCAGTGGAAACATTTGTTCTCTATTTATCTCATCAAAATCCTTCATAATTTTGAACTCTTAACAGAAATTCTCAACAGTCTCTAGTTTAATGCCGAGTCCCAATTTCTCGAGTCCCTTTTTATAAATAAAGCCACTGTAAGGGATATAGCAGGCAAAGAGCAGACAGATAGGTGGTCAGAACACAATGCTGAAGGTAGTGAACTAATCAGTATTAGGAGGGTCTGAGGAATCGGTGATGATATGGATTATAATTGCCTATTGTATGAAACACTTGCTTATGTAGGTATAGCACACTTATAATGAATTAAAATTGTATGGGTAATTCATCCTTAACCTTAGTAACACATAACAAAACAGAAGTCAGTAGTTACAATTTTGATTAGAAGTCTCTGGAAGAGATAAGCCAGTATTTTGGAACAGTTACTTCAGGCGTCAGACTATGGTAAAGTGCAAATCACGGAACAAACACAATTAACATATGATGGAAGATGGACAATTGCATGTACCACTCAGAGCCAGTCTGATAAGAGACGACAAATCAATGTAACTCTGCTGATAACAATAGACCTATCGATGATTTTGTATGAGGCTAGCTCCTCTTGTATTTTGAAGGTTCCACGATTGAACTTTCTCTTGCATTTGCTCGAAATAAAGCCAGTTGAACCTAAGGTTTTGTTTGTTTGATTCCGTGGTCGTTATACGGAGGGCGAAGGTTGAGGTGTTGATTACCCATATCAGGTAGTCCGCCCCAAGGCTCCTTTTACCACAACAGCCACACATCCCTGGTAACATCCTTCCTAGCACTTCTGTACCCTCTCCATGACCAACATCTTTCCCAAAAAAATTTGAAGCAATTTTATTGGTGGGCAAAATTGGACACAATATTCTAAATGTAGCCTAACCAATGATCGGTACAGGTTTAGCTTTATCTTTGATTTTTTTTAAAAACTAATTTCCAGTGTATTTAGACATTCATTTTGCCCCAAGAAAGAGAAATGGTAGTTGAAGAGAAAATATTTCCCATTCCTGGAACAATACACTCGTGAGAAGAGGAAAGATTTAAGAATCCCACCTCAGCAATTAATTTTCTGGATCCATAACTCCCTGATGGCTCAAGTGAGTGAATAATCGACCCACATAGCTCAGGAACGTCGTCCATTCAGAGTTGATGCTGATAGTTGGTCTCAGCCAGGACAGCTGTAGGGTCACCACAATAAACTTTGATGGAAAAACACAGCAGGATTCCCACTCTTCATTGCTGACCAGTGACCTTGCTAGAAATCTGAGTGTAGATATTGGGTGAGGACAGGATTGTGCTCAGTCAGGATCTTTCTGCTTCCCTCGGTGGTCAAATAATCTGCCAGCACGATCTCAAGGCTCACACATGAATCATGGCCATTTGGACAAGATACCCGTTATGTCTTTAATACTCTTATGACTGACTCCACGAGGTCTAGTATTGTACTTGAGCTGTTGTGACCTTACTCCCATCTATTGTAACTCCAGAGTGAGGCACAAGCATGGTGGGCAGTCTTTTATACTGGGCCCTGCACACCTATGCAGGTGACCCTCAGTTCCCCCACCGCAGTGCCTTCTGGTGGCACACCTTAGGTGACTATACAGTTAGTATACATGGTCTACATACATGACAATACCAGAGGGCAAACTGGTGCCGATGGAACCATAACCAAGGAAGTGGACAAGAGGGAAAAGGAGTTGAAAAGAAACATTTGGTTGGATTTTTTTTTAATTAAAAAGAATACCGAGCACTATTTACTTTAAATGAGTACAACCCATTGGAAAAATATTGGATGACGATATTTCATACAACTCATTTCTTACCGTGTTACACAGCACAACTTCAACCTATTTATTTTATATCATACATACATATACACACATACTAGTCAATTATCCTTGGGTGTTGCACACAGGCACTGGGAAGTTCCTGATCGCCCCCATATAATCCCAGAAGGATTGACAGAAACCATCCATTCCTTATTTCTGGAAAAATATTGCAATAAATAATTTCAGTAAGTTTCTGCAGGCTGCAAAGAGTCTTCAATAAGCAGAGGTGGTAACAGTCTGACCTTGGTATGGTTTTAATGTACTAGCCACTTGTACAGATGATAATGGAATGTGTTGTCAGATATTTGGTACTAAGCAACCAGCACAGGAGCTTGTCTTTATCCTACCCTACCCTAAAACAGTTCAATTTCCACTACACCCTACCCCATCCCATCCCATAGTGTATGATCTCCCAGAGGTTGGAACAGGGCATTCCCAGGATTCCTCACATTCCAAGCCCTATAGAGGGCATTCTCTCCTGGCAGGGGACCTTAAAAGCCAGTGGGGCTATCACTAACATCTGATATTTCCAGCACCTGGTGACTATAAAGGAGCAAGAGGGGAAATAAAAAGCACAATGTAAAAGGCAGGCCAACAGAGGCTGATTTACATGGCTGCAAATACCAAGACTGATCTAGCCACAGTACAGTAATACTACACAATTACCAAAACATACCAATACACAGAGCCGAAACCCAGGTTACATAGTGTACCAATACAATATAGTTGCTGTACCCACTACAGAACATGACATTATTACACAAGCTGGTACTGCACTTCATGTTGCCAAAATAGGATTTTTTAAAAATAGAATACATATTTTATTACAAATTATAGGAGAAAATGTTGACAAAATTATGAAAGCAAATAGATCTAATAATCTGGTGTTAAGACTCCAGTTCAACCAGAGTTGAAGTAAAATCTGTGACTGAATATGGTGCAATAGTATAGTTAATGCACACACTTGGTGCTGACACAGCCCCTTTAGTAACTTCCTTTTGGGCATAGGATTGAATTTCTCTCTCACATAGATTAGCTGTTTACTAAATGGTACTGTCTCCTGCTTAAAAAGTCAAAAGAAAACTCGACAACCCATTTTTTATGCCTAACTCCCACTGCATGGTTTCAAAGATAGCCAATGACATTCCATATCCAGTATCACAAGGAACATTTTTCAAATACAAAGAAAAAAAAAGGACAATTCCAATCCTTGATATTCCAGTAACAAGCCCCCCGTTTTAAACCTCCTCCTTGTCCTGCAGACAGTCATTCACCAGTTTGATTAAATCAAAATCCACTGGTCCATATATCTAGAGATTGAAAATACTTGTCTGGCAGGCTGCAGAGGAAACCTCTCTCTAACTCAGTAGAATCTGAAGACATGCAGACCAATCAACTGGATCAGAACCAACTTTATGTCAAAGCGCATTCTCTAGAGCATCAATCATCTCAAGGATGTGACGGAGCTGTCAGCGCAGGCGCAGAATAGCAAAGGTTGTTGGTGCTTATGTTAGACCTCCCTGTCAGGAACACAGGAGCTTCTGCACCTCAATATTCCAACGCACACCTGGCCAGCCTCCCACATTCTACCCTACGTAAACTAGAGGTGATCCAAAAGTCGGCTGCCCATGTCCTAACTCGCACCAACGCCCGCTCACCCATCATCCCTGTGCTCGCTGATCTACACTGGCTTCCGTTTAAGCAACACCTTGATTTCTAAAATTCTCATCCTTATTTTCAAATCCCTACATGGCCTCTCCACTCCCATATCTCTGTAATCTCCTCCACTTCCACAACCCTCAGAAATATCTGCACTCCTCTAATTCTGACATCTTGAGCATCCTCAATTTTAAATCGCCACACCATTGGCAGCCATGCCTTCAGCTGCTAAGGCCTTAAGCTTTGAATTCCCTGCCTAAACCTCTCCCACCTCACTTTCCTCAATTAAGACACTCCTTAAAACCTAACTTTTTGACCCAACTTTTGGTCATACGCCCCAATATCTCTTTATATGGCTCGTTGTCAAATTTTGTTTTATAACATTCCTGTGAGGCGCCTTGAGATGTTTTACTAAGTTAAAGGCACTATATAAATACAAGTTATTGTTGTTGTACATAGAACACAGTTGGGATATCTGGAAATCAGGCCTCTTGTAGTTAGAAATGAGAAGAAACCTTCCTGCCAGCAGTGTGAGCAGGATTCAAAATCTGTATCCAGGAATGAAAGGACAGTGTGCTATCCAATCCACCGTATAAATGTATTTTAGAATTGGAATAATACGTAATAATTTGATGCAATGAACACCCCCCCCCCCCCCCGCATATCTACGTTCCTCTAAACCTGCCCTCCCGAGCGTCCCTGATTATAATCGTTCAACCAACGGTGGCCATGCCTTCTGTTGCCTCGACCCCAAGCTCTGGAACTCCCTGCCTAAACCTCTTCACCTCTCGTTCCTCCTTCAAGATGCTCTTTAAACCATACCTCTTTGATCAAGCTTTTGGTCACCTGCACTAAATTCTACTTATGTGGCTCCGTGTCAATTTTTTTTTTTTTTTAAATCGCATAATACTCCTGTGAAGTGCCTTGGGATGTTTCATTACATTAAAGGCGCTATATAAATACAAGTTGTTGTTGCTGTGAAGCGCTTTGGGATGTTTTACTATGGTAAAGGTGCGATATAAATGCAAGTTATTGCTGTTGTACATAGTACACAGTTGGGAAACCTGGAACTGCTGTTGTATTAATCCAAAAGGTCAGTGCATTCTGGGGGCTTAGCTTCATACCCCCTTCTCGCATCGGTGGAACTGACCACTGCTCTGTCTCTTCTATACACAAGATCAAACATTGCCTTTGCCTCACTTGCAAAGCAAGGATTCCTACAACATGCATCAGACAATAGAAAATTGGCAATTGCCACCTCGACGTGTTTTGTGCACCCAGCTACCATCAGAATCAAATTCAGAAAGCTGCAAGTAACATACCAAAATGCAAAAAAATCTCCTTTGCCCTCAATCTGAGATATTGCAATCAAATTTTACTTGGTAGATTACTCTACATATTACACTAATCCTTGTCTAAAACATCTGTGTGCCGAACAAGGGCAGAATTGTGGCACTCAGCACTTCATGGGATACAAATGCGGAGATAATGAGTTAAGTTGCACAGTTCAGAAAAAGGAAACACCAGCATATCTGGTAATTGAGAGACAAAAAGCCACCTGGCCCAAAGGAAGCAAATTTCTTTATCTTGTAGAACATGAGTACACAAAAATTAAAGAAAGCAGCAAGGCCACAACCCTTAGTAGCACGAAGAGCTGGTTTCCCCAATTCTTATCCAAACAGATCAGGAGGAGCCAAAACTGAATACTCAGCCATATTATAACTGCTGCCAGCTGCCTCAAGTTCTGTATCCATGCTAATCTCTGTATAATTCTATTTTTTAAGTATATGTCCTGACAATCTCAATTTCCAACTTTGATCTTGAATTGTGCAAATTAACTCATTACTTTAACACTTGCATTTCATGAAGTGGCCTGTGCCACAATTCTGCTCTTGTTCTGCATAGATATCGTAAACAAGGATCAGTTTAATATGTAATCTAGAAAGCAAAATTTGACTGCAATCTCTACTCGTCTGACTGGCGCAGTAAATGTATTTATTAAACACAGAGTTTCCATTTGCTCAGTATTTTGTAAGTAGCTGCCCTTTTCATGGATTTGGAATATGCACTGAGATGATTAGAAATAGACAGCAAGGTAAGAATTGGAAGAGCCAAGAAAGGGTATAGCCAAGAAGATTTATCATTTTTTTTGTGCTTATCCTAATAATGGCTGCTGTATTTTTAGAAAATATTGTTAACCCAGTGATCCCAGCAGGTCCCTAACTGCGCAGCACACAGATAACAGTGCAAATGTGTCACTAGGCCCAAGGTGAACAAGATTTGGGCAGGGGGGCGAATGCTACAACTAGGGATTATATAATGCACGATTATGCAAAAATGCAAGCCCCCGTACGCACAAAAAAAACATGCCTTCCATACACAAAAATTCAAATATTTCCCACAGCTGCACCACCTCACTTATCATTTTCTCTTCATTTCCTGCTCAGGTCTGCTAACCACTGTCCTCTTCTATTGCTCACTTACTGCTGTAATTTGTCTTGCTGCTCACTTTCCTGGCCTCGCTTTGTCCATCACTAATGCTACCACTTGAAGTTTGAACATTGGAAGATTTAAGCTTCCGGTCTTCAAATTTCCTAGGATGGCGGGCTGATGAAGGCTGTTCACTGATTGGTGTAAATATGCTGTTTCCTCATTGACCTAAATCCAAAACATGGAACAGCCTTTTTCAATTCTTCAAGACCAAGAAGCTTAAAGAATTGAGGCTGAGTGGAAGCCGAAGTCAGTGATATACACATACGAAGAAGTAACGAGGGCTTTGTTGGTGAGGTAACAGCTGTATTCGACCAGTGGGCCACATCTTATACACCCTCACACTGGGCAATTTTATATTTGGTGCTTTCGTTCAGAACAAGACTCACTTTCGGAGGCGACTCTTCTCCAAACTCCATCTCCTCCAACACATTGGCTCTCAGTCGCCCAACCCTTGTAAAATTTTCATCCTCATGGCCTCACCCCTCCCTATTTTTGGAACGTCCTCTGGTCTTGCAACCTCCACCCCCCCAAATTCTCTGTTCCTCAGACTCTGGCATTTTATGCACCCACCCCATCTCCCTGTGCCCCACCATTGCCGACCGTGCCTTCAACTACCATTTACCTCTCTCACTCCACTTTTAAGACCCTCTTTAAAACCCACCTCTTCGACCAAGCTTTCGGACAGCGTACCTAATATCGTCGAATTTGGGTTGGTGCCCATTTTTCCTTACACCTGTGAAGCATATTGAGATTGTTTTTCTATGTTAAAAGCATTATATAAATGCAAGTTGTTGTAATGTTGAAACTGTCTCCAAGTAGATTGGTTTCTCTTTCACGCCACTTACTTTTACCTTATCAACTCGTAACTCTTAATGAAGCACAAGTCTGGCCAAGGCTTGAATACTGTTTCACTATTTGGGAAGCCTCTTCTAGGACTTCTCTCAAACTCCTAAACTAGAAAAGGTTTGTTTGAAAAGCAATCCCTCTCCATTACCACCTTCTTTAATCTTTCAATTTTATGAACAGTGCTTCTCTATTTTTTCTCTTGTTACTTCTAATCTCTAAATACAGTTTTACATATTCCTCCTCTTTTCTACATCTCCAGTATGTTGAAAGCAAGACTCAAAGGCCTAGGCTTTCCACCTCTCCCTCCCCAATTTTCCAGCAGACCCCAGGCGGGTGGAAAGCTACGGTTAGATGCAGGAAGAATGTTCCCAATGTTGGGGAAGTCCAGAACCAGGGGTCACAGTCTAAGGATAAGGGGTAAACCATTTAGGACCGAGATGGGGAGAAACTTCTTCACTCAGACAATTGTGAACCTGCGGAATTCTCTACCACAGAACGTTGTTGAGACCAGTTCGTTAGATATATTCAAAAGGGAATTAGATGTGGCCCTTACAGCTAAAGGGATCAAGGGGAAGGGAGAGAAAACAGGAATGGGGTACTGAAGTTGCATGATCAGCCATGATCATATTGAATGGTGGTGCAGGCTCGATGGGCCGAATGGCCTACTCCTGCACCTATTTTCTATGTTTCTATGTTTTTACTCCGTGAAGTGCTCCATTGCGTCCCTGACATTTTCTGGTGGGTAGGCCCATTGGGGCACATTTTGCTTGACCAAATGTAACCATGCAAATAAAAACTTTCATGAAAATGAGGGAAACATGGCCTCCACTGTCAAACACTGAACACAGTGGCTACCTATTAGGCCCAGGCATCCAGCATTCAAAGGTTGGTAGAGGGGGCCCTAGAACAAAGAAAAATGGGGCCTGCATAAGTATGCAGAACAAACCAGCCCAATTACTCAGAGAAAGACATTTCTTCAAAATAGTTTTTTTCCCAGTCTCCATCCCCAGATCGGTGCAACCCCTATCAAAGGCTAGTGAGCCCACCCCTCATGTATTTGACCACTGGGCAGGAAATATGGCTGGAGCGCTTTGGTATCTAGGGATACCGCATCACCGGAGACACAACCCAATCAAAGTGGAGGGGTTGCTTAAAAACTAGGACATAGCGTCCTACTCTTAATTGATTTTTCCCCTCAGAAATCCCTTGCCTTCGGCCATTTGAAACTCAAGCTTAATGTCACCTATTCTGAACTAACAGATTTACTTTGCTTTAAAAAAAAATATATATATATTAATGCTGCAGACCTCCCTAATTTCTCAACAAAAAAGTGTGTTTATAACAAACTGATATTAATTTAAGATTTAATGTCAAGAGTGATATACTGTTGCACCAGAGATTGCAAGAATTGGGAATGGTTTGCAGGATATAGTTAACAGATATATAAATAAACAGCAGTTAATGGAAAGAGATCTACTCAAAATTTTCATCCTCCTCACCCCAGGGTGAACTGTACAGACAAAAAAAAACTGAATGCTGGGAATCTTAAGCACAAATAGAAAATGGTGAACAAACATTCAACCCATCATAGAAGGATATAGCACAGAAAGCAGCCATTCGGTCCATTGTGTCTGTGCCGGCTCTTTGGGACAGTTCTTCAATTAGTCCCACTCCCCTGCTCTAGCCCTGTATTTTTTTCCCTTCAAGTATTTGTCCAATTTTCTTTTCAAAGTTACTATTGAATCTGCTTCCACCACCATGACAGATTACAACAACACTACGTAAAAAATACTTCCTCATGTCGCCTCTGAATCTGTTGCGAATCACTTTGCATCTGCCTGACCCTTCCCCCACTGAAAACAGTTTCTCTTTTTTTACTCCTTCAACGCAGTTCATGATTTTGAACAGTTGTGTCAAATCTCCTCTTAACCTTCCCTGATCGAAGGAGAACAACCCCAGGTTCCCCATTCTGGAGTTCCTCACCCTGGAACCATTCTAGGAAATCTCCTCTGCACCCTCTCTATTGTATTAAATGCTGTGGCATTTTCTAATTTTTACACTGAAGTGTACCCTCTCTTTCTCGCTGAATATTCAGTCACTGTCTCAATTCAAGCAGGGTTTTTTTCTCGTGCTGTATTAAGTGGATGAAAAACGACATTGTGAAACGACCTGGTCCCTCTGTCGGATATCCTTGCAGCACTGGCACATTTTGGGGTCACGACAGCGCCGTGGCTGTGTAACCCTGACCATAAATCTGACGGTGACAGCTCGGGGTAAATGTGCAGCTTCCAGGCCACTGTGCTGTGTACCGGGGGGCGGTTCCACAAACAATGCATCCCCGGCAATCTCCTCACCTGTCCCGCAGCAACTTCAGCCCCATGTCAGCGCTCTCCCCCTCCACCTCCTCCCGGCTCAGCATCGCGCTTTGCAGCCGCACGGGCAGCGAAGTCCCGGGGCCTAGGGGAGCGGGGAACTCCTGCACCAAGGCGTCCAAGAGCAAAAGCGTCTCCTTTTCCTCCTCCTCCTCCGCCGCCGCCCCGCTCTTCTCGGGCGCGACGCTCATCGCTGCCTCATTTCCTGCCGACCGCCCTCGGTCACCACCGATGCCGGACTAACCGCCAGCTCACGCGCCGCCAACTGTCAGCCAGCCGCCGAACCGCGCGTGCGCCAGGTCCCGTCCTGGCCCCGCCCACCCTTTCTTCAATGTACGATGTCCCATCCTGGCCCCGCCCACCCCTTCATGAACGCATGCGCTCTGATTGGCGGGACACTGGTGGTGCTTGTCCCAGTGCGTAGTTCGGTTTGCAACAACAACTTGCTTTTATATAGCGCCCTCAACGTAGTAAAACGTCCCAAGGCACTTCATAGGAGTGTTATAATATATATAAATTGACACCCAGCCACATAATATTACTGTGAGTTAATATAAGAACATAAGAAATAGGAGCAGGAGTAAGCTATTTAGCCCTTCGAGCCTGCTCCACTATTCAATAAGATCATGGCTGATTTGATCTTGGCCTCACCTCCACTTTCCTGCCCGCTCCCCATATCTTGACTCACTTATTGTTCAAAAATCTGTCTATCTCAATATCTCGATAAATCACTCCCCCTTTTAAAATAACTAAAACCGAGTTCAGAAAATTTCCACCTTCCCTCACCTTCACATGGTCCATCTCCGACTCTTCCCTTTCCTTCATCGACTGCTCTGTCCCCATTTCTGTGGATAGACTATCAACAAACGCCCACTATAAGCCCACTGACTCCCACCACTAGCTGGATGACACTTCCACCCCACATCTTGAAAGGACTCTATTCCATTCTCCCAGTTTCTCCATCTCCATCGCATCTGCTCCGACGATGCCCCCTTCCATACTAGTGCTTCCTTGTTTGGGGTAAAAAGAAGACTTTTCTTCAAGGTGGACTCCCTGATATAAGGAATCGACACCCGCCGGTTAATGCGACCACAGAATCACTCAGACGAAACCTCGGTTCAACCGGTCTTTATTCAAGCATGCAGGGGAAGGGTTCACAGATCATTATTCTAAGAACAGAGATTTTACATCTACAGTTACACATTTTTCGAGATGTGCGACCCTCCTAAAAAACCACCGATTGGCCAACTGCTATCAGCGAAGTTACATTGATTTGTTGACTCTTATCAGACTGGCTCTGAGTGGTTCCCCTCACCTGTCGATCTCCCATCACATGTCACCCTTCTGGAATGTCGTTCAGTGGTGTCAATTTTGCCTCAGTTCCTCACGACGTGTGAATTAACGTTGTTTCCCAGGGTTTGCTACCTATGTTTCGAGACTGTTAACTCTCCACTGTCATTGGTGGATGTTATTATATACTGAATGTAGGTTTCCATCAGTCTGTATTAAGGTTAACACAACGGATGGTTCATTAACCATCAAGTTTTGCTGCGTAGCGAGCTTTGCTGCTTCCCCTTCTTAAACCCCATTGTAAGCGAGTGTATAAGCGTGCTTTACATACATAAGCAAGTTTTACCTACAATCTGTCAATTTACAATATATTACAATCCCTACCATAAGGTAGAGGAACTCCCGATTCCTCAGAACCTCCTAATACTGATAAGCCCTACAATCTGGACCATGTGTAGGATCAATTCACTACCTTCAGTATCCACTTTCGTGACCATCTATTTGTCTGTCTACTTCCACTTTAGTGACCGTATTTGTTAAGTCTTGAATAAAGAGTCAGACTAGATACTGCAAGCTCAAAGTAAGGTGTGACCATAATCCTTTATTGCAGATGTCAGAGTGCCTCTCCAACCTGTGAGGCCTCCTTATATACAGGTGCTCCCAAGGGATTGTGGGATCCCTTGGGACTCCAGGGGATAAGCCCTCTGGTGGTTAAACATATTATTTACAGGTTTACATACATAACAACACTCCACCCCCCGCCACCCACACCCCCCCCCCGCCCCACAAAGTCAATAGTGTAACTATTTAAAAGGTGAGTCGATCTGGGGCCATCCTTTCCCTGGTTGATCGTCTCGGTGCAAATGCTGGTTTTGTGAGTCATTTGTTGGGCTCTCGCTGGGCTGCTGCACAGCTGGTCTTGCTGGGCTGCTGGGGGTGGTGAGTCCTGCTGGGCTGCTGCGGGTGATGGGTTCTGCTTTGTGGTCAACCGCTGGGTCGGTTGCCACTTGTGTGTGTGTTGGAGGGTCGAAAAAGGTGGAGTCTATTGTGGGTTGTGCTGGATAGTCCGTAAATCTGAGTTTGGTTTGGTCCAAGTGTTTCCTACAGGTGAGTCCATTTGAGATTTTGACCACAAACACCCTACTCCCCGCTTTGGCCAAAACAGTGCCAGGAAGCTACTTGGGACCTTGTCTATAGTTCAACACAAATACAGGATCATTTATCTCAATTTCGCGTGACACATTTGCGCGATCATGATATGTATTCTGTTGAAGCCACCTGCTCGCTACCTGTTCGTGTAGATCAGGGTGTACTAATGAGAGCCTTGTCTTAAGTGCCCTTTTCATGAGCAGTTCAGCGGGAGGGACCCCAGCGAGCAATAACTAAGCAGGACTTGGGATAAGCGAGTCTGCAGTGATCCTTCAGTTACCCTTTTCAAGCTCTGCTTGATTGTTTGAATTGCTCGTTCTGGCTGACCATTGGATGCTGGTTTAAACGGGGCAGATGTGACATGTTTGATCCCATTGTGGGTCTTTGAACTTGGCACTGGTAAAGCACGGCCCATTGTCACTTACAAGGACATCAGGCAGGCCGTTCGTGGCAATCATGGCCCGTAAGTAACCGTTTAACATTGTTGTTGCCAAATTCGGTTAATCTAAGGGTTAAGTCATGGAAGGAGAGCTCAGACACATGTTATGCTCCTCCTGTACTATGTGGGAACTCAGGGACGCTTCCGGTGTCCCTGACGACAACGTGTGCGGGGAAGTGCATCCGCCTGCAGATCCTGACAGACCGCATTGTGGCACAGGAGATGCAGGTGGATGAACTCTGGAGCATCCACGATGCTGAGAATGACGTGTATAGCACGTTTACTGAGTTGGTCACACCGCAGGTAAAGGGTACACAGCCAGATACGGAACGGGTGACCAACAGGAAGAGCAATGCAAGGTAGGTAGTGCAGGGGTCCCCTCCGGTCATCCTCTGCAAAACAAATACACCGCTTTGGGTACTGTTGAGGGGGATGACTCATCAAGGGAAGGCAGCAGCAGCCAAATTCATGCCACCGTGGGTGGCTCTGCTGCACAGGAGGGGAGGAAAAAGAGTGGGAGAGCGATAATGATAGGGAATTCAATTGTAAGGGGAATAGATAGGCATTTCTGCAGCCGCAACCGAAACTCCAGCATGGTATGTTGCCTCCCTGGTGCAAGGGTCAAGGATGTCTCGGAGCAGGTGCAGGACATTTTGAAAAGGGAAGGTGAACAGCCAGTTGTTGTGGTGCAGATAGGTACCAACGATATAGGTAAAAAACGGGATGAGGTCCCATGAGACGAATTTAGGGAGCTAGGAGCTAAATTAAAAAGTAGGACCTCAAAAGTAGTAATCTCAGGATTGCTACCAGTGCCACATGCTGGTCAGAGTAGGAATCGCAGGATAGCTCAGATGAATACGTGGCTTGAGGAGTGGTGCAGAAGGGAGGGATTCAAATTCCTGGGACATTGGAACCGGTTCTGGGGGAGGTGGGACCAGTACAAACCGGATGGTCTGCACCTGGGCAGGACCGGAACCAATGTCCTAGGAGGAGTGTTTGCTAGTGCTGTTGGGGAGGAGTTAAACTAATATGGCAGGTGGATGGGAACCTATGCAGGGAGGCAGAAGGAAATAAAAGGGAGACAGAGACAAAAGATAGAAAGGAGAATAGTAAAAGTGGAGGGCAGAGAAACCCAAGGCAAAAAACAAAAAGGGCCACATTACAGCAAAATTCTAAAGGGGCAAAGTGTGTTAAAAAGACAAGCCTGAAGGCTCTATGTCTCAATGAGAGGAATATTCGGAATAAGGTGGACAAATTAACTGCGCAGATAGCAGTTAATGGATATAGTTGGCATCACGGAGACATGGCTCCAGGGTGACCAAGGCTGGGAACTCAACATCCAGGGGTATTCAACATTTAGGAAGGATAGACAGAAAGGAAAAGGAGGTGGGGTGGTGTTGCTGGTTAAAGAGGAAATTAATGCAATAATAAGGAAGGACATTGGTTCTGATGATGTGGAATCGGTATGGGTGGAGCTACGGAATACCAAAGGGCAGAAAACGCTGATGGGAGTTGTATACAGGCCACCAAACAGTAGTAGTGAGGTTGGGGACAGCATCAAACAAGAAATAAGGAATGTGTGCAATAAAGGTACAGCAGTTATCATGGGCGACTTTAATTTATATATAGATTGGGCTAACCAAACTGGTAGCAATGCGGTGGAGGAGGATTTCCTGGAATGTATTATGGATGGATTTCTTGACCAATATGTCGAGGAACCAACTAGAGAGCTGGCCATCCTAGACTGGGTGATGTGTAATGAGAAGGGACTAATTAGCAATCTTGTTGTGCGAGGCCCCTTGGGGAAGAGTGAACACAATATGGTAGAATTCCTGATTAAGATGGAGAGTGACACAGTTAAATCAGAAACTAGGGTCCTGAACTGAAGGACAGCTAACTTCGACAGTATGAGGCGTGAATTGGCTAGAATAGACTGGCGAGTGATACTTAAAGGGTTGAGGGTGGATAGGCAATGGCAAACATTTATAGATCACATGGATGAACTTCAACAATTGTACATCCCTGTCTGGTGTAAAAATAAAACAGGGAAGGTGGCTCAACCGTGGCTAACAAGGGAAATTAAGGATAGTGTTAGATCCAAGGAAGAGGCATATAAATTGGCCAGAAAAAGCAGCAAACCTAAGAACTGGGAGAAATTTAGAATTCAGCAGAGGAGGACAAAGAGTTTAATCAGGAGGGGGAAAATAGAGTACGAGAGGAAGTTTGCCGGGAATATAAAAACTGACAGCAAAAGCTTCTATAGATATGTGAAGAGAAAAAGATTAGTGAAGACAAACGTAGGTCCCTTGCAGTCGGACTCGGGTGAATTTATAATGGGGAACAAAGAAATGGCAGACCAATTGAACAAATACTTTGGTTCTGTCTTCACGAAGGAAGACACAAATAACCTTCCGGATGTACTCGGGAACCGAGGGTCTAGTGAGAAGGAGGAATTGAAGGATATCCTAATTAGGCGGGAAATTGTGTTGGGGAAATTGATGGGATTGAAGGCCAATAAATCCCCGGGTCCTGATTGTCTGCATCCCAGAGTACTGAAGGAAGCGGCCCTAGAAATAGTGGATGCATTGGTGATCATTTTCCAACAGTCAATCGACTCAGGATCAGTTCCTATGGACTGGAGGGTAGCTAATGTAACACCACTTTTTAAAAAAGGAGGGATAAAGAAAACGGATAATTATAGACCGGTTAGCCTGACATCAGTAGTGAGGAAAATGTTGGAATCAATTATTAAGGATGAAATAGCAACACATTTGGAAAGCAGTGACAGGATCGGTCCAAGTCAGCATGGATTTATGAAAGGGAAGTCATGCTTGACAAATCTTCTGGAATTTTTTGAGGATGTAACTAGTAGAGTGGACAAGGGAGAACCAGTGGATGTGGTGTATTTGGACTTTCAAAAGGCCTTTGACAAGGCCCCACATAAGAGATTGGTGTGCAAAATCAAAGCACATGGTATTGGGGGTAATGTACTGACGTGGATAGAGAATTGGTTGGCAGACAGGAAGCAGAGAGTCGGGATAAACGGGTCCCTTTCGGTATGGGAGGCAGTGACTAGTGGAGTGCCGCAGGGCTCAGTGCTGGGACCCCAGCTCTTTACAATATACATCAATGATTTGAATGAAGGAATTGAGTGTAATATCTCCAAGTTTGCAGATTACACTAAACTGGGTGGTGGTGTGAGCTGTGAGGAGGATGCGAAGAGGCTGCAGGGTGACTTGGACAGGTTAGGTGAGTGGGCAAATGCATGGCAGATGCAGTATGATGTGGATAAATGTGAGGTTATCCACTTTGGTGGCAAAAACACAAAGGCAGAATATTATCTGAATGGCAGCAGATTAGGAAAAGGGGAGGTGCAACGAGACCTGGGTGTCATGGTTCATCAGTCATTGAAAGTTGGCATGCAGGTACAGCAGGCAGTGAAGAAGACAAATGGCATGTTGGCCTTCATAGCTAGGGGATTTGAGTATAGGAGCAGGGAGGTCTTACTGCAATTGTACAAGGGCCTTGATGAGGCCTCACCTGGAATATTGTGTTCAGTTTTGGTCTCCTAATCTGAGGAAAGACGTTCTTGCTATTGAGGGAGTGCAGCAAAGGTTCACCAGACTGATTCCAGGGATGGCTGGACTGACATATGAGGAGAGACTGGATCAACTGGGCCTTTATACACTGGAGTTTAGAAGGATGAGAGGGGATCTCATAGAAATGTATAAGATTCTGACGGGACGGGACAGGTTAGATGCGGGAAGAATGTTCCCGATGTTGGGGAAGTCCAAAATCAGGGGACACAGTCTTAGGATAAGAGGTAGACCATTTACGACTGAGATGAGAAGAAACATCTTCACTCAGAGAGTTGTTAACCTGTGGAATTCCCTGCCGCAGAGAGTTGTTGATGCCAGTTCATTGGATGTATTCAAGAGGGAGTTAGATATGGCCCTTATGGCTAAAGAGATCAAGGGGTATGGAGAGAAAGCGGGAAAGGGGTACTGAGTTGAAGGATCAGCCATGATCTTATTGAATGGTGGTGCAGGCTCAGAGGGTCGAATGGCCTACTACTGCACCTATTTTTCTATGTTTCTATGTTTCTATTTAGGCTTTCAATGGTGCCAGCGGATGTACATGTCGACATTATCACACATTCAATCCATTTGGAGTACGCATCTAAACCACTAAGAACATTTTTCCCAAGAATGGGCCTGCATAGTCGACATGGTCCCTAGACCATGGTTTGGAGGGCCAGGACCATAAATTTAGTAGCGCCTCCCTGGGTGTATTGCTTAATTGTGAACATGCATTACATTTGTGCACGCAGGACTCTAAGTCTGCATCGATACAGGGCCACCAAATGTGGGATCTGGCTATCACTTTCATCATTACGATGCCTGGGTGGGTGCTGTGGAGATCACTGATGAAAGTGTCCCTGCCCTTTTTTGGCACCACGACCCGATTACCCCATAGGAGGCAGTCTGCCTGTATAGACATTTCATCTTTGCGCCGCTGGTACGGCTTTATTTCCTCCTGCATCTCTAACGGGACACTAGACTAACTCCCGTGGAGCACACAGTTTTTTACTAAGGACAGTAAGGGGTCCTGGCTCGTTCAGGTTCTAATATGTCGGGCGGTAACAGGTGATTGCTCACTCTCGAATGCTTCCATTACTATGACTAAATCTGCGGCTGTGCCATCTCCATCCCTGTGGTGGGCAATGGCAGCCTGCTGAGAGCATCGGCACAGTTTTCTGTGCCTGGCCTGTGGCGGATAGCATAGTTGTATGCGGACAATGTGAATGCCCATCTCTGGATGCGGGCCGATGCATTCGTATTTATCCCCTTGCTTTCAGAAAAGAGGAATATAAGCGGCTTATGGTCGGTTTCCAATTCAAATTTGAGCCCGAACAGATATTGATGCATTTTCTTTACCCTGTAAACACATGCTAACACTTCTTTTTCGATAATACTGTAGGTCCTCTCGGCCTTCGACAGATTTCTGGATGCATAAGCAACCGGTTCCAATTTCCCAAATTCATTAGCTTGTTGCAATACACAACCGACCCCATACACCGACGCATCACATGCTAGTACCAAACGCTTACATGGATCGTACAACACAAGCAATTTGTTTGAGCATAACAGCTTCCTAGCTTTCTCAAAGGCATTTTCTTGACATTTACCCCATACCCATTCATCTCCCTTATGCAATAAGGAGTGCAGGAGTTCTAACAATGTGCTAAGACCTGGTAAAATGTTACCAAAATAGTTCAGGAGTCCCAAGAACAACCGCAGCTCCGTCACGTTCTGTTGTCTCGGTGCGTTCTTGATTGCCTCCGTCTTCGAATCGGTGGGCCTGATGCCGTCCGCCGCGATTCTTCTCCCCAGGAACTCCACTTCAGGCACCAGGAAAACGCACTTTGAGCGTTTTAGCCTGAGCCCCACACGATTAAGCCAACTAAGAACCTCCTCCAGGTTCTGCAGGTGCTCGACGGTGTCCCGACCTGTAACCAAGATGTCATCCTGGAAGACCACGGTGTGCGGGACTGACTTCAGCAAGCTTTCCATGTTCCTCTGGAATATCGCCGCTGCTGATTGAATCCCAAATGGGCATCTGTTGTAAATGAAGAGACCTTTGTGCGTGTTGATGCAAGTGAGGCCTTTCGATGATTCCTCCAACTCCTGCGTCATGTAGGCCGAGGTCAAGTCCAGCTTCATGAATGTTTTCCCTCCCACCAGCGTCGCAAATAGGTCGTCTACCTTTGGTAGCAGGTATTGATCCTGCAGTGAGAAATGATTGATAGTTACTTTGTAATCACCACAGATTCTGACAGTGCCATCTCCCTTGAGGACTGGAACAATCGAACTGGCCCACTCATTGAATTCGATCGGCAAAATTCTGCCCTCTCGTTGCAGCCTGTCCAATTTGATCTCCACCCTCTCTCTCATCATGTAAGGTACCACTCTCGCCTTGTGATGGATGGGTTGCCCCCCCGGAATCAAATGGATCTGCACTTTTGCTCCTTGGAATTTCCCGATGCCTGGTTCGAACAGCGAGGGGAACTTGTTTAGGACTTGGGAACATGAGGTGTCATCGACGGACAAAAGCACTCGTCCATTGCCCGGTACCACCCAGAGTGGTAACTCGTGCACCGCTCCATCGAAGGAGACCTTTACAGTAGCACTGCCGATTACGGGAATCAGTTCCTTTGTGTATGTTCTCAGTTTAGTACGAATGGGAGTCAGGACTGGCCTTGACGCTTCGCTGCACCACAATTTATCGAAAGTCTTTCTGCTCATTATGGACTGGCTTGCGCCCATGTCCAGCTCCATGGACACCGGGAGTCCATTTAATTCAACCGTCAGCATTATCAGGGGACACTTTGTGGTAAATGTAAGCACCCCATATACCTCTGCCTCCTTGTTCTGAGGCTCTGGTTCATCGTGATCCACCGTGCATCTGTCCTCCTCTGCAACATGGTGGTTTGCAGGATTAGCAGAGTTTGCAGCTGTCCCATTGTTCCACAGCCCTTGCAAACGTATCCTTTGAAGCGGCATGAATGGAAACGATGATCACCCCCGCAGCGCCAACAATTAAACGTATTCACCACTCTTGATGGTGGACTCTCAGTCTTCTGCGGACGTGCAGCTGCAGGAGTGTTATTCCTGCCCTGTACATTTCAATTTGAAAACAATGTTACTTTGTTCACAGTACTTGCAGCAGCATTCGTGTGCTGAGAAATTTGTTTGGTATTGTCACTGGTGGCGATAAATGCCTGGGCTATCGCTATGGCTTTACTCAAGGTTGAGGTCTCTACAGTCAAAAGTTTGCGAAGTATTACTTCATGGCCAATGCCAAGTACAAAGAAGTCCCTGCGGATGTGCTCCAAGTGTCCTTCTAATTCGCAATGTCCTGCAAGGCACCTTAGCTCGGCGACGTAGCTCGCCACTTTCTGGCCTTTAGACCTCTTGTACTTGTAGAACCGATACCTCACCATCAGAACGCTTTCCTTCGGGTTTAGATGCTCCCGGACCAGTGTGCACAACTCATCTAATGACTTGTTTGTGGGTTTCGCTGGAGCGAGCAGGTTTTTCATGAGGCCATACGTTGGTGCCCGCAAACGGTGAGGAGGATCGCCCTTCGTTTGGCAGCGTTTGCTTCTCCTTCCAGCTCATTGACCACAAAGTGTTGGTTGAGTCCCTCCATGAAGGTTTCCCAATCATCTCCCTCCGAAAATTTCTCCAGGATGCCCACGGTTCTCTGCATTGTTGCGGTGGAGTTCGTCATTTGTATCTCGTCGCCAGTTGTTAAGTCTTGAATAAAGAGTCAGACTAGATACTGCATGCTCAAAGTAAGGTGGGACCGTAGTCCTTTATTACAGATCTCAGAGTGCCTCTCCAGCCTGTGAGGCTTCCTCATATACAGGGGTTCCCAAGGGATTGTGGGATCTCTTGGGACTCCAGGGGATAAGCCCTCTGGTGGTTAGACATGGTATTTACAGGTTAACATACATAACAGTATTTTATCCGCTTACAATACTTTAGCCCTTTACATTCCTCAACCGAGGATTCCCCTATACCGTGGTTGACATGGTCCTCGACCGTGTTCGTCCCATTTCCCGCACTTCTGTTCTCTCCCATCCCCTCCCTCCCAGAACCATGAGAGGGGGTTCCCCTTGTGATCACCTTTCACCCCACCAGCCTCCACTTTCACAGATCAGCCTCCACCATTTCCGCCACCTCCAGCGTGATCTCACCACCAAACACCTCTGCCCCTCCCCTCCCCTCCCAGCATTCCGCGACACACTGGTTCTCTCCTCAATCATCCCCAACACCCCTCCCCTTCCCATGGTGCCTTCCAATGCAAGCGCAGGAGATGCAACACCTGCCCTTTTACCTCCTCCCTTCCCACTGTCCAGGGTCCCAAATACTCCTTCCAAGTGAAACAGCGATTTACTTGGACTTCTTGCAATTTAGTGTACTGTATTCGCTGCTCACGATGTGGTCTCCTCTACACTGGGGAGACCAAGCGCAGGTTGGGTGACCGCTTTGCGGAACACCTCCGTTCAGTCCATGTGACCCCGAGCTTCCGATTGCCTATCACTTTAATTCTCCACTCCACTTCCACTCTGATCTCTCCATCTTCGGCCTCTTACACTGTTCCAACGAAGCTCAACGTAAGCTGAAGGAACAGCACCTCATCTTTTGATTAATCACTTTACAGCCTTCCGGACTCAACATCGAGTTCTACAATTTCAGACCATAACCTCTGCCCCTACTTTTTCACATGACAGCTGTTGATGATTCTGCCATTCCCGGATACACCTATTCTCAACAAATCATCTTTTGTTTCTTTACTTGTCCCATTACCATCTCATTTTGCCTTGTACTATCATACCTTTTGTTATCTAATCACTCCTGCCTTCTATCCTATCACAGACCATCTTTTTTGTTCTTTCCTCCCCTCCCCCCTTTCCCTGCCCCTACACTTGCTTAAAATATGTTACATCTCTAACATTTTCCAGTTCTGACAAAGGGTCATCGCCCTGAAACATTAACTCCGTTTCTCTCTCCACAGATGCTGCCTGACCTGCTGAGTATTTCCAACATTTTCTGTATTTATTACAGAAAATACAAACTCAGCCCCATCATTGCTGTTCCAGCTTGTTCTGTATCGACTGGACTGACATATACACCGCCCCGTGCACAAGAGTGTGGCACTGCCTGGCAAACTGACACAGATGCATTAACATCCTGGGGGTCACCATTGACCAGAAACTTAACTGGACCAGCTACATAAACACTGTGGGAACAAGAGCAGGTCAGAGACTGGATATTCTGCAGCGAGTGTCTCACCTCCTGACTCCCCAATGCTTTCCCACCATCTGCAAGTCCCAAGTCAGAATGTGATGGAATACTCTCCAGTTGCCTGGATGAGTGCAGCTCCAACAACACTCAAGACGCTCGACACCATCCAGGACAAAGCAGCCCTTTTGCTTGGCACCACATTCACCACCTTAAACATTCACTCCCGACACCACCGGCGCACTGTGGCTACAGTGTGTACCGTCTACAAGATGCACTGCAGCAATTCACCAAGGCTTCTTCGGCAGCACCTCCCAAACCCATGACCTCTACCACCGAGAAGAACAGGTCACGTCTGACTAACTTGGATTTTTCAAGGAGGTAACCAGAAGGGTCAATGAAGGCAAAGCTTATGATGTAGTATATATGGATTTTAGCAAAGCTTTTGTTAAGATTTCACATGGCAGACTGGTCACAAAAGTAAAAGCCCATGGAATCCAGGGCAAAGTGGCAAATTGGATCCAAAATTAGCTCAGAAGCAGGAAGCAAAAGGTAATGGTTGATGGGTGTTTTTGCGACTGGAAGGATGTTTCCAGCAGGGCTCGGTACCAGGTCCCTTGCTTTTTGTGATATACATCTGATGTATATCACAAAGCCTCCCTGATAAAGTGCGACATCCCCACTGACACCTGGGAGTCCCTGGCCCAAGACTGCCCTAAGTGGAGGAAGTGCATCTGAGAGGGCGCTGAGTCTCAACGCCGAGAGCATGCAGAAATCAAGCACAGGCAGCGGAAAGAGCGTGCGGCAAACCAGTCCCACCCATCCCTTCCCTCAATGACTATCTGTCCCACCTGTGACAGAGTCTGTGGCACTCGTATTGGACTGTTCAGCCACCAAAGAACTCACTTCAGGAATGGAAGCAAGTCTTCCTCGATTCCAAGGGACTGCCTATGATGATGAGACTTGAATATTGGGGGTATGATTAAGAATCGGCTGTGTGGTTGATGTTGAAGAAGAAAGCTGCGGACTGCAGGAAGATATCAATCAACTGGTCAGGTGGGTAGAACAGTGGCAAATGGAATTTAATCCAGAGAAGTGTGAGGTAATGCATTTTGGGAGGGCTAACAAGGAAAGGGAATACATATTAAATGGTAGGATACTGAGAAGTTAGAGGAACAAAGGGACCTTGGAGTGCATGTCCACAGATCCCTGAAAGTAGCAGGCCAGGTTGAGAAGGCATATGGAATGCTTGCCTTTATTAGCTGAGGCATAGAATACAAGAGCAGTGGGTTATGCTTGAACTGTATAAAACACTGGTTTGGCCATAGCTGGAGTACTGCGTGCAGTTCTGGTCACCGCATTACAGGAAGGATGTGATTGCACTGGAGAGGGTACAGAGGAGATTTACAAGGATGTTGCCGGGAGTGGAGAATCTAAGCTATGAGGACAGATTAGATCGGCTGGATTTGTTTTCATTGGAACAGAGGAGGTTGAGACCTCATTGAGGTGTATAAAATTATGAGGGGCCTCGATATAGTGGCTAGAAAGGGCCTATTTCCCTTAGAAGAGGGATCAACAACCAGGGGGCATAAATTTAAAGTAATTGGTAGAAGGTTTAGAGGGGATTTGAGGGGAAAATATCTTCATGCAGAGGGTTGTGGGGGTCTGGAACTCACTGACTGAAAAGGTGGTAGAGGCAGAAACCCTTACCACATTTAAAAAGTACTTGGATGTGCACCTGAAGTGCCGTAACCTGCAGGGTTACGGACCTAGAGGTGGAAAGTGGGATTACGCTGGATTGCCTCTTGTTGGTCGGCATGGACTGAATCTCCGATGGGCTGAAAAGGCCTCTTTCTGTGCTGTAAACTTCTAGGATTTTATGACAAGGGCAGCAGGCGCATGGTAACACCACCACCTCCATGCTCCCCTCAAAGTCACACACCATTCTGACTTGGAAGTATATTGCCATTCCTTCATCGTCGCTGGGTCCCAATCCTGGAACTCCCTCCCTAACAGCACTGCGGGGGTACCTTCACCACATGGACTGCAGTGGTTCAAGAAGGCTATCTTCTGAAGGGCAATTATGGATGGGCAATAAATGCTGGCCTTACCAGTGATGTCCGCATCCCATGAACTGCAAGGTAGGTTGCTGTGAGGAGTGATGTGCTGGAGTGGGTTTCGGAAGGTAGAGTGACGTGATTGGGGTGAGTGGAATCCACATTAGGATTCCATTCACCTTTCCTGACCTCAGGAATTCATAGAATCTCTTGCAGCAGTGGATCCATGTCCTCCTCATGATATCCCTGCTGTTGTCCTCCTCCGAGATCTCTAGCCATGCCTTTTTTGTCTCTTTGGGTGGTAAATTTTGTCCATCCCCAGGGAAGGGAACCTTCCTGCGTGCTCTTACTGTCTGCACCAGCATTTCCAGGGAGGCATCTGTGTATCTTGCCGCTGCCCTCTCTTGTCTCCATGATTCACTCTTTGTCACTCTTAATCCATCATTTAGAGATCTCCAAACCACTTTCTACGCTCCTGCAGCGACCTTCAAATGAGAAATGTGCAAGGCTGCTTTAAATATCCGCAGGGAAAATGAGTCATTGATGACATCATCAGACCCGCTCCTTTTAATTGGACCGGGTAACGCGCAGGTGTCTTTCAATTGGTGCCATTAAGTTAAAAGCACAGTGCAGAACGTGCAGTTCAAATCTTCAGGTTCCCAACCCACTACGTGGCCCGCATCCACCCAACCCAACTCCAAGGTAAAGATATGTTAAACATATGTATCTGAAGCAAAAAACAAATGTTCCCAAGTCGGAAAATTGAGTGTTACCGAGAAATGGCCAAAAATCAAAGAAAAACATAAAAATGGTTGCTATGGACTTTCTTTCCCCTAGCAACAATGACATACCAGTGCTACTGCCAAAAATATCACTGAGGACATCTGAGGACTGGTCATCATATGGTGCAGTTATACATAAATCTAAGTTTTGATTTCATTTCCATTGCTAAGAAAGAAACCTAGCAATCATTTATTTCATACACACTTATTGACATTTCAGATAGACACCCGCACTCATTTGTCAACCATATAATTATAATAATAATTATTATAGCAATAATAATAAAAGTATTGTATTGATTTGCTTTAAAGATAGACGTACTGAAAAAACAAAATAGATCTGCAAAAAAGTTAGAGGCTGAGAAGGAATGCATATCTATGAATCATCATCAGAATCAAGGGTATCTGTTTCCTCAGCCCGCGATGTCTCGGGCAAAGATACAACATTCCCACAACCTACACACGAGCAGATGTCGGTGCAAGGTAGCTTGTTGAGAAGATAAGAGCACCTTCCTTGTGCACACTGGGTCTTTTTGCATGAACAATGAGCGAGCTCCATTACACTTGCTGGTGCTGGAGGAAGTGGCATCCAGTCTGTGACAAGTACATCATCTTCAAGTTTCCACCCATGGTCCTTTGGAGATGGGATTTCCAGCATGTTCTCAAGACATCGCTTGTGAGTTGCAGACGGGTAATTGGCACGCTGTATATGCTTGTACAGTGAATCTTTATTTGGTGGCAAGCACTTCTCGACATAACTTCCGGTCTTGAATATTTGACATGTGGCCTGGTTCACATCTCTGCATCCACTCTGCCCATAGAGTTTGCAAGTGTACGCCCCTAGTTCTTCACAAAGGGATTGTGAAACAATAAACAAGGTCCCTAACTGCTCAAGTGTCGAGCAGTGCTCCTTGCTGCCGATCAGGACTTTCACTGATTTCATCTTCCCCATTCCATAAAGAGTACTCACTGAATCACATCCGGAAAAACAGTGAAACCCTATGAGAGCAGCACATACATCTTTCCCAAAGTGATCAAAGATACGATGAACATCTATTGTACGCATGTTGTTTCCTCTTCCTAAGAGAAAGTGGAGCTTGGCATCAGGACTCAGGCACTGATGTCATGCTGTTGGAAGATTTCAATTCAGATGGAACTCATTGTTTGCACCACAACTGATGAACTCCCAGAACCACAAGAAGAAGTTGACCAATCTTCAGTCCTGCAAATCAAAGCAGATGTTCACAAAACTCTGGACAATTTTGCTGCCAGTTTGGCCAAAGCTGTTGAGACGGATGCCAAAGTGAGTTTTTTTGGGGAGAGCAGTTTGCCTGGAGATTTGTTTACGGTTATTAAAACTGTACCTGGGAGTACCAACAGAGGAAGCAAAAAACTCTGCAGGTCAGAGATTGAGGCTGGAGAGTATTGATAAAGGAATTGTTAACGATGGCACGGAGGAAGAGGGTGCTTGAGAAGATGGAAACATGCTTGCAATATAGAAAGGATACGACATTAACACATTTATTTCACCAAGTGTTAGATGTCTGAGGCCTAAAGCATTTTTTAGTATGCTTTCATGTGTTGTACAATTGTTCAAATATTGATATATAAAATGATGGGTGAGAAATTCAGTCAGTAGAAAGATTTAACGAAAAGTGGAAGAAGCCAAAAAATGAGTTTTCAACTTTGACATCTGTGCTCATCCTAAAGTAGCTATTTCCAGTAATTTGGTTTACAGTAACTTACAGAATAAAATTCTTTGAAAGAAAATCCCCAAGAGGAAGAATGCTGGGATTGTGTTAAATCTAGAAAGCAAAAAGTTTCAATGTTGTGCCTTGCCTTGCAACGGTGGCAGACGCTGTTTAGTAACACCAAGCACAGTCATCATCATCCTAGGCGGTCCCGCAAAATGAGGATGACTTGCTTCCATGCTAAAAAAGGATAAGTTCACAGGTGTTCCAATGAAGGACCTAATATTCCAGATCCTGAACTACATCCTGAAGGGTGGAAGATGCCTGTGCATGGATTTTTTTAACATGTCGTGGCCATTGCACACCAGCCACCACATGCACTTGACAGAGCTAGGTCTTGGTCCAGTGGCAAGGATTAACCAAAATGACTGGAGACCTGCTCTGCTGCACGGACCTAGTGGGCACACATATCGCAGTGTGGGCTGGTCCGTGCTGCCCCTGGGCCCCTGGCCCCGAATTCACGCCTCAGCAACACCGACTCACTCTCGCCGGGTCCGCAGCTCAGTTTCACCTCACTCTGGCGCTCCAACAAAAAACTTCCTTTCCAATGCCAAGGACCACAAGCTTCAACAATTCCTAGATACTAACGCCACTCCAATCCTTCGTCCCCTTCACATTCCTCTGACCCCATCCCTCCTTCCGATCACTCCCGCCCTCCACCCCATCACAGACCATCCTCTTGCTCTATATACACATGTATTGTGTTATGTCTTGAATAAAGAGTCAGACTAGATACTGCAAGCTCAAAGTAAATCCTTTATTACAGATCTCAGGGTGCCTCTCCAGCTTGTGAGGCCTCCTTATATACAGGTGCTCTCAAGGGTTTGTGGGATCCCTTGGGACTCCAGGGGATAAGCCCTGTGGTGGTTAGACATGGTAATTACAGGGTTACATACATAACAACACTCCCCTCCACCCCGCCTCCCCCCCCACCACCCCCAAAGTCAATAGTGTAACTATTTACAATGTGAGTCGATCTGGGGCGTTCCTTTCCCTGGTTGATCGTCTCGATGCAAATGCTGGTTTTGGTGAGTCGTTTGTTGCGCCCTCGCTGGGCTGCTGTGCAGCTGGCCTTGCTGGGCTGCTGTGGGTGATGGGTTCTGCTTCGTGGTCAACTGCTGGGTCGTTTGCCACTTGTGTGTGTGTTGGAAGGTCGAAAAAGGTAGAGTCTATTGTGGGTTGTGCTGGATAGTCCGTAAATTTGAGTTTGGTTTGGTCCAAGTGTTTTCTGCAGGTGAGACCATTTGCGAGTTTGACCACAAACACCCTACTCCCTTCTTTGGCCAACACAGTGCCAGCAATCCACTTGGGATCTTGTCCATAGTTCAACACAAATACAGGATCATTTACTTCAATTTCTCGTGATACATTTGCGCGATCATGATATGTATTCTTTTGAAGCTGCCTGCTCTCTACCTGTTCGTGTAGGTCAGGGTGTACTAACGAGAGCCTTGTCTTAAGTGCCCTTTTCATGAGCAGTTCAACGGGAGGGACCCCGGTGAGCGAGTGGGGTCTTGTGCAGTAACTAAGCAGGACTCAGGATAAGTGAGTCTGCAGTGATCCTTCAGTTACCCTTTTCAAGCTCTGCTTGATTGTTTGAACTGCTCGTTCTGCCTGACCATTGGACGCTGGTTTAAACGGGGCAGACGTGACATGTTTGACCTCATTGCGGGTCATGAATTCCTTGAATTCAGCACTGGTAAAGCACGGCCTATTGTCACTTACAAGGACATCAGGCAGGTTGTGCATGGCAAACATGGCCCGTAGGCTTTCAATGGTGGCAGTGGACGTGCTTGCCGATATTATCACACATTCAATCCACTTGGAGTACGCATCTACAACTGGGTGACGTGTAATGAGAAAGGATTAATTAGCAATCTTGTTGTGCGAGGCCCCTTGGGAAAGAGTGACCATAATATGGTAGAATTCTTTATTAAGATGGAGAGTGATACAGTTAATTCAGTGACTAGGTCCTGAACTTAAGGAAAGGTAACTTTGATGGTTTGAGGCGTGAATTGGCTAGAATAGACTGGCAAATTATACTTAAAGGGTTGACGGTGGATAGGCAATGGCAGACATTTAAATATCACATGGATGAACTTCAACAATTGTACATCCCTGTCTGGAGTAAAAATAAAACGGGGAAGGTGGCTCAACCATGGCTAACAAGGGAAATTAGGGATAGTGTTAAATCCAAGGAAGAGGCATATAAATTAGCCAGAAAAAGTGGCAATCCTGAGGACTGGGAGAAATTTAGAATTCCGCAGATGAGGACAAAGTGTTTAATTAGGAGGGGGAAAATAAAGCATGAGAGGAAGCTTGCTGGGAAAATAAAAACTGACTGCAAAAGCTTCTATAGATATGTGAAGAGAAAGAGATTAGTGAAGACAAACATAGGTCCTTTGCAGTCAGAATCAGGTGAATTTATAATGGGGAACAAAGAAATGGCAAACCAATTGAACAAATACTTTGGCTCTGTCTTCATGAAGGAAGACACGAATAACCTTCCGGAAATACTAGGGGACAGAGGATCTAGCGAGAAGGAAGAACTGAAGGAAATCCTTATTAGTCAGGAAATTGTGTTAGGGAAATTGATGGGATTGAAGGACAATAAATCCCCAGGGCCTGATAGTCTGCATCCCAGAGTACTTAAGAAAGTGGCCATAGAAATAGTGGATGCATTGGTGATCATTTTCCAACAGTCTATCGACTCTGGATCAGAGAACTGGAGGGTAGCTAATGTAACACCACTTTTTAAAAAAGGAGGGAGAGAGAAAACAGGGAATTATAGACTGGCTAGCCTGACATCGGTAGTGGGGAAAATGTTGGAATCAATTATTAAAGATGAAATAGCAGCACAGTTGGAAAGCAGTGACAGGATCGGTCCAAGTCAGCATGGATTTATGAAAGGGAAATCATGCTTGACAAATCTTCTAGAATTTTTTGAGGATGTAACTAGTTGAGTGGACAAGGGAGAACCAGTGGATGTGGTGTATTTGGACTTTCAAAAAGGCTTTTGACAAGGTCCCACACAAGAGATTGGTGTGCAAAGTTAAACTACATGGTATTGGGGGTAATGTATTGATGTGGTAAGAGAACTGGTTGGCAGACAGGAAGCAGAGAGTCGGGATAAACGGATCCTTTTCAGAATGGCAGGCAGTGACTAGTGGGGTGCCGCAGGGCTCAGTGCTGGGACCCCAGTTATTTACAATATACATCAATGATTTAGATGAAGGAATTGAGTGTAATATCTCTAAGTTTGCAAATTACACTAAGCTGGGTGGCGGTGTGAGCTGTGAGGAGGACGCTAAGAGGCTGCAGGGTGACTTGGACAGGTTAGGTGAGTGGGCAAATGCATGGCAGATGCAGTATAATGTGGATAAATATGAGGTTATCCACTTTGGTGGCAAAAACATGAAGGCAGAATATTATCTGAATGGCGGCAGATTAGGAAAAGGGGAGGTGCAACGAGACCTCGGTGTCATGGTACATCAGTCATTGAAAGTTGACATGCAGGTATAGCAGGCAGTGAAGAAGGCAAATGGCCTTCATAGCTAGGGGATTTGAGTACAGGAGCAGGGAGGTCTTACTGCAGTTGTACTGGGCCTTGGTGAGGCCTCGCCTGGAGTATTGTGTTCAGTTTTCGTCTCCGAATCTGAGGAAGGACGTTTGTGCTATTGAGGGAGTGCAGTGAAGGTTCACCAGACTGATTCGCGAGATGGCAGGACTGACATATGAGGAGAGATTGGATCGACTGGGCCTGTATTCACTGGAGTTGAGAAAAATGAGAGGGGATCTCATAGAAACATATAAAATTGTGACGGGACTGGACAGGTTAGATGCAGGAAGAATGTTCCCAATGTTGGGGAAGTCCAGAACCAGGGGTCACAGTCTAAGGCTAAGGGGTAAGCCATTTAGGACCGAGATGAGGAGAAACTTCTTCACTCAGAGAGCTGTGAACCTGTGGAATTCTCTACCGCAGGGAGTTGTTGATGCCAGTTCGTTAGATATATTCAAGAGGGAGTTAGATATGGCCCTTATGGCTAAAGGGATCAAGGGGTATGGAGAGAAAGTAGGAAAAGGGTACTGAGGTGATCGATCAGCCATAATCTTATTGAATGGTGGTGCAGGCTCGAAGGGTCGAATGGCCTACTCCTGCACCTATTTTCTATGTTTCTATGTTTACAACCACTAAAAACATTTTTCCCAAGAATGGGCCTGCATATTCGACATTAACTCTAGAGCACGGTTTGGAGGGCCAAGAATATAAACTGAATGGCGCCTCCCTGGGTACATTGCTTAACTGGGAACATGTATTACATTTGTGCACGCAGGACTCTAAGTCTGCATCGATACTGGGCCACCACACGTGGGATCTGGCTATCGCTTTCATCATTACGATGCCTGGGTGGGTACTGTGGAGATCACTAATGAAAGTGTCCCTGCCCTTTTTTGGCACAAGCACCCGATTACCCCATAGGAGGCAGTCTGCCTGTATAGACTTTTCATCTTTGCACCGCTAATACGGCTTTATTTCTTCCTGCATCTCTAATTGGACACTAGACCAACTAGCGTGGAGCACACAGTTTTTTACTGAGGACAGTTAGAGGTCATGGCTCATCCAGCTAATAATCTGCTGGGCGGTAACAGGTGATTGCTCACTCGCAAATTCTTCCATTACCATAACTAGATCTGCAGGATGTGCTATCTCCACCCCGGTGGTGGGCAATGGCAGCCTACTGAGAGCATCGGCAGGATTTTCTGTGCCTGGCCTGTGGCAGATGGCGTAGTTGTATGCGGACAATGTGAGCGCCCATCTCTGGATGCAGGCCGATGCATTCGTATTTATCCCCTTATTTTCAGAAAAGAGGGAGATAAGCGGCTTATGGTTGGTTTCCAATTCAAATTTGAGCCCGAACAGATATTTTCTTTACCCCGTAAACACATGGTAATGCTTCCCCTTCGATCATAACGTAGGCCCTCTCGGCCTTAGACAGACTTCTGGATGCATAAGCAACCGATTCCAATTTCCCAAATTCATCAGCTTGTTGCAAAACACATCCAACCCCAGATGACTCATCAGGGGAGAGCAGCAGCAGCCAAGTTCATGGCACCGTGGGTGACTCTGCTGCACAGTAGGGGAGGAAAAAGTGTGGGAGAGCTATAGTGGTAGGGGATTCTATTGTAAGGGGAATAGATAGACGTTTCTGCAGCCACAATCGAGACTCCAGGATGGTATGTTGCCTCCCTGGTGCAAGGATCAAGGATGTCTCAGAGCGGTTGCAGGACATTTTGAAAAAGGAGGGTGAACAGCCAGTTGTTGTGGTGCACAAAGGTATCAACGATATAGGTAAAAAACGGAATGAGGTCCAACAAGCTGAATTTAGGGAGTTAGGAATTAAATTAAAAAGTAGGACCTCAAAGGTAGTAATCTCAGGATTTCTACCAGTGCCACGTGCTAGTCAGAGTAGGAATCGCAGGATAGTTCAGATGAATACGTGGCTTGAGGCATAGTGCAGAAAGGAGGAATTCAAATTCCTGGGACATTGGGAACAGTTCTGGGGGAGGTGGGACCAGTACAAACTGGACAGTCTGCATCTGGGCAGGACCGAAACCAATGTCCTAGGGGGAGTGTTTGCTAATGCTGTTGGGGAGGGGTTAAACTAATATGGCAGGGGGATGGGAACCTATGCAGGGAGACAGCGGGAAATAAAATAGGGGCAGAAGCAAAAGACAGAAAGAAGAAAAGTAAAAGTGGAGGGCAGAGAAACCCAAGGCAAAAATCAAAAAGGGCCATATTGTAGCAAAATTCTAAAAAGGCAAAGTGTGTTAAAAAGAGAAGCCTGAAGGCTCTGTGCCTAAATGCGAAGAAATGCATAGGCAGCAATTAATGAATATGATTTAATTGGCATCATGGAGACATGGTCCCAGGGTGACCAAGACTGGGAACTCAACTTCTCAGGGTATTCAACATTCAGGAAGGATAGACAGAAAGGAAAAGGAGGTGGGGTAGTGTTGCTGGTTAAAGAGGAAATTAACGCAATAGTAAGAAAGGACATCAACGTGGATGATGTGGAATCTGTATGGATGGAGCTGCGGAATACCAAAGGGCAGAAAATGCTAGTGGGAGTTGTGTACAGACCACCAAACAGTAGTAGTGAGGTTGGGGACAGCATCAAACAAGGAATTAGGGATGCGTAAAATAAAGGTAAGCAGTTATCATGGGTGATTTTAATCTACAGATAGATTGGGCTAACCAAACTGGTAGCAATACGATGGAGGAGGATTTCCTGGATGGTTTTCTACCTCAATGTGTCGAGGTACCTACTAGAGGGCTGGCCATCCTAGACTGGGTGATGTGTAATGAGAAAGGACTAATTAGCAATCTTGTTGTGCGAGGTCCCTTGGGAAAGAGTGAACATAATATGGTAGAATTCCTTATTAAGATGGAGAGCGATACAGTAAATTCAGAGACTAGGGTCCTGAATTTAAGGAAAGGTAACTTTGATGGTTTGAGGCGTGAATTGGCGAGAATAGACTGGCGAATGATACTTAAAAGGTTGACGGTGGATAGGCAATGGCAAACATTTAAAGATCACATGGATGAACTTCAACAATTGTACATTCCTGTCTGGAGTAAAAATAAAATGGGGAAGATGGCTCAACCGTGGCTAACAAGGGAAATTAAGGATCGTGTTCAATCCAAGGAAGAGGCATATAAATTAGCCAGAAAAAGCAGCAAACCTGAGGACTGGGAGAAATTTAGAATTCAGCAGAGGAGGACAAAGGGTTTAATTAGGAAGGGCAAAATAGAGTACGAGAGGAAGCTTGTCAGGAACATAAAAACTGACTTCAAAAGCTACTATAGATATGTGAAGAGAAAAAGATTAGTGAAGACAAACATAGGTCCCTTGCAGTCAGATTCAGGTGAATTTATAATGGGGAACAAAGAAATGGCAGCCCAGTTGAACAAATACTTTGGTTCTGTCTTCATGAAGGAAGTCACAAATAACCTTCCGGAAGTACTAGGGGACCGAGGGTCTAGTGAGAAGGAGGAACTGAAGGATATCCTTATTAGGTGGGAAATTGTGTTATGGAAATTGATGGGATTGAAGGCTGATAAATCCCCGGGGCCTGAGAGTCTGCATCCCAGAGTACTTAAGGAAGTGGCCCTAGAAATAGTGGATGCATTGGTGATCATTTTCCAATAGTCTATCGACTCTGGATCAGCTCCTATTGACTGGATGGTAGCTAATGTAACATCACTTTTTAAAAAAGGAGGGAGAGAGAAAACAGGGAATTATAGACCGGTTAGCCTGATATCAGCAATGGGGAAAATGTTGGAATCACTTATTAAAGATGAAATAACAGCGCATTTGGAAAGCAGTGACAGGATCGGTCCAAGTCAACATGGATTTATGAAAGGGAAATCATGCTTGACAAATCTTCTGGAATCTTTTGAGGATGTAACTAGTAGAGTGGACAAGGGAGAACCAGTGGATGTGGTGTATTTGGACTTTCAAAAGGCTTTTGATAAGGTCCCACACAAGAGATTGATGGGCAAACCTAAAGCACATGGTATTGGGGTAATGTACTGACATGGATAGAGAACTTGTTGGCAGACAGGAAGCAGAGAGTCAGGATAAACAAGGTCCTTTTCAGAATGGCAGGCAGTAACTAGTGGGGTGCAGCAGGGCTCAGTGCTGGGACCCCAGCTATTTACAATATACATTAATGATTTAGATGAAGGAATTGAGTGTAATATCTCCAGGTTTGCAGATGACACTAAACTGGGTGGCGGTGTGAGCTATGAGAAGGACGCTAAGAGGCTGCAGGGTGACTTGGACAGGTTAGGTGAGTGGGCAAATGCATGGCAGATGCAATATAATGTGGATAAATGTGAGGTTATCCACTTTGGGGGCAAATACACGAAGGCAGAATATTATCTGAATGGCGGCAGATAAGGAAAAGGGCAGCCAGGGACTTCCAGCTATCGGTGGGGATGTTGCACTTTATCAAGGAGACTTTGAAGGTGTCCTTGAAATATTTCCTCTGCCCACCTGGGGCTCGCTTGCCGTGTAGGAGTTCCGAGTAGAGTGCTTGTTTTGGGAGTCTCATGTTGAGCATGCGAACAGTGTGGCCCACCCAACGGAGCTGGTCGAGTGTGGTCAGTGCTTCGATGCTGGGGATATTGGCCTGATCAAGAACACTGATGTTGGTGCATCTGCCCTCCCAGGGGATTTGCAGGATCTTGCGGAGGCATCTCTGGTAGTATTTCGCCAGTATTTTGAGGTGTCTACTGTATATGGTCCACATCTCTGAGCCATACAGGAGGGCGGGGATCACTACAGCCCTGCAGACCATAAGCTTGGTGGCAGATTGGAGGACCTGATCTTCAAACACTCTCTTCCTCAGGCGGCGCTGGCACACTGGAGGTGGTGTTGAGCCTCATCATCGATGTCTGCCCTTGCTGATAATAGGCTCCCGAGATATGGAAAGTGGTCCATGTTGTCCAGGGCCACGCTGTGGATCTTGATGACTGGGGGGGCGTACAGTGCTGTGTGGCGGGGTCAAGTTGGTGGAGGACCTTTGCCTTACAGATGTTTAGTGTAAGGCCCATGCTTTCGTACGCCTTAGTGAAGATGTTGATGATGACTTGGAGTTCAGCCTCTGAATGTGCGCAGATGCACAGTACAAAGACATCAATGTCAGGACTGTTTATGATGATGACATGCTCACTGGAACTGGCAGCAAATGCACTGTGAAGCAGTAGTTGTGTGTCGGCTTCTACCTGGTTGGAGAAGAGTGCTGTGATTGGTACCACCTCCAGAACTGTTTTGCTGTGTCCAACAAAGAGTGTTACATCATCAATAATCTCCTTTGCAGACTTGCACCATCTTTCATAGAGGAACTGGAGAAGATTTTCCTTGTTGTCACCGCAAGTCAGAAATTTTGTCCACTGCTTTGGAATTTTCTGGTCAGAAGAGAAGATTTTGGTGATTTGCGTTCCTCCAACTGACCTCTGTCACCTTTTACCACGTTTGATGCTCTTGGTCTTGTATCTGTCTGGAACAAAGTGGATCACTCTGGACTTAACCATCTTTGCTTGTCTCACAAGAACTTTCAGTTCTTGGTCAGCAAACTGTCCAAATGTTCATTGTGGTTTCATGACTTGAATCAATGCCATAGCATCCCACACCCATGTTGAACCACTTGGGAACCCATCAATGGTAGGGGGTGGGTTTACTGACCCCTCGAGAAAGTGTAAGAGCTTGGCTTTGTTTGTTTTGATGAAGGATCCATCATGATTAGCTAGAGGCAAGGGCAACGGTCCTAATGTATGAACCAGCATCTCGTTGATGTCCACTTTTCTCATTGTTCCAACAACTATTAATCTGGCAAATAAGTTCCAATCTGCTTTCAGAACAATCTCTCTACCCTTTACTTTCATTATGGTAGATTTGCCCGAGTCTTTGAAAGTCTTCAGTTTCATCTTTTTGACAGGATCATGAAAGCTGACATCTTGATTTTGTATCCGCTCCTGACAAAAAGTCATGCATGCTTGCTCTCACTTTTCCTCGGCCTCTGTAAGGTCTTTGACAACAACTTGGCCTGATGTAATGTGATACAACTGATCTGTCTCCAAGGAAGGGTCAAAAGGAATAACCATATTCTGAATGGTGTCCATGACATTCCTCACATCTTTTTCATCACACTCCCTTCTTGTCTTGTCTTGTCCAAGTCAACGCGAGATCTTGTTGATGTCCTATGACCAGCCATCTCTTGACATTCTCTGTTTATTGCAGTCCTCTCATGCTGTGACAAGGGTCCATCTTTGTACAGCTCCTTTGTTGAGAGTAAATCCTGTCAAACCTCCCTTTGTCTTGGAGTCGCGGTTTGCCGTCTGCTCTATAACTTGATCACATGCAGTCTGAGAGAAGCCATATTCCTGCTGTCTCTGGGCAACAAACTGTCCTGCTTGTAACTCTGCATTAATATTGGGATGACTCTCTTTCAAGCTGTACATATCGAGCCAATAAGCTGAAAGATACCTGGAATAGTTGACCTGGAATATGAGAAGAACCATGGCATCATGGAGCGAACATGTGACAGATGAAGATCCCAGCTGGTTGCTCTGATAAATAGCAGCAATTTTTTTCCATACTGAGGTAACTACTGCAGAACTGAAATGCAAGGTTGTTTTTGTTGTTACTAACAAAGTTCTTGTAACTACTTTCTAGTCAGAAATCTGGTGTAGCTCTGGTAGCAGCTAAGATGATACCTTGCTTCAAGGGCAACAAGATCTTGTTCACAGATATACAACAGGATTGCCTCATCTTTGCGGCTTTCTGTTGCAAGGAGCAACTTACCTGCAGTTTTAGTCTCACATTGTGTACCAGCCTCTCTTTTCGTCTCTTTCAGCTATGTCTCTCCACAATGTTTTTGTCCTTCTTGCAGAGAAGGCACTGCATTGGAAGAAGATGGGAAGCCCTCGCAGGTATAACCTTGGGGTCTGTTGTCTTTGAGCGAAGCAGTCGAACCTTGGTGGCAACTCCTCTCTCCTCTTCTTTCTGTACTGGTTCTGCAATGGCTGCTTCAGCTGCACAGAAATAAAAAGTCAAAAAAATGAACACAGAAAAGATTAAGGAAGAGAACGAGTAAAAGAGGGGGAGACAAACGGAGAGAAAAAGAGAGGTCAATGAATGTGATAGACATTTGTCATGTTTTAAGTTCATCCTTCTCAGTATTGATAGGAAATACAGGTTGTACTTCTCCAGTCCGGGACTCTTTAGTCCGGGACTCTTTAGTCCGGAAACATCCCTGGTCCAGCATCATTCCTGGTGGGGGTGGCGTCCCGTGCTGTGTCCTGGGGGTTAGCTGCTCCTCTTCTCCCTGCTGCCTTCGGTGTTCCCTCCTTGGTCGGATTGGCGCGGAGAGGGAGTGTGGCCTGAGTTTTACAGCTGGAGCATGGCGGAGGGTTCAGGAGCCCAAGTGCTGTCATCAGGACCCGGCGAGTACAGGGTCAGCGTGACCTCCTGTGGTCCGTAAAATTCTCTGGTCCGGCACCGGTCAGGACCCAAGGGTGCCGGATTAGAGAGGTCCATCTGTATTGTAAAATCACGTGTACTCACGTTCATAGTTCAGATTTTTCCTTTCTTGCTTCTTTTTGGCTCTGTCGATCTTGGATTTATCAGTGAAATGCATTTAGCACTGCCGATGATATCCAATCGAATGTGGGATTGTTGCGAGCCTTTCTGGTGCAATAACCAGCTCCAGATCAACTCTCGATGGCATTCTCTGCAATTTTAGTTTCTCTAATTCCAGTAAATTTCCACTGATGAACAATTATGAAAAATGTTATCCAGCTAGAGTCCGAAAAATAAATTATGTTGCCTTTGGCTCCCGTAACTGCGTGCATGTAACATGTCATTGTTTCGGTGCATGCAGTCACTGACTCTAATTGATCTAGTAGAGATCGTGATTGGCTGATTTCGCGGTACAAATACAGCAGTTGTGATTGGTCATTTAAGTAACTCGCAATTACGCATCACTTTTGACGAGATTTCTGTGATAAGTGGTCCCTAAATTAATATTGGTGTGAATATGAAGTACTTGCACAGAGGGGACTACAGAAAAGTATTTTTTTGAGACTCGGCCCACGGTCCAAGTGCAGGTTGGAACTCTTCTTCCTCTGTTGCTTTATTTAACCTGGTGGCAATTTTCTCCATCTAAACCAGGTTATGCTGGAACTGCTCTTCCGTCCCCAATTGGCAGTCGTTTGCCCCCAAAAACACCCTCAGTTACTGCTGGCCCTCTCCCGAGTTCATCTCCGTTAATGTGAGCACTCTCCTTTCTTCTCCCCACTTCCTCCCCACAGCACTGCTCCCAGTTTCTGACCCCCTTCCCTTTCCTGTTCATTACCATTGATTTCTTCCCCCTCTTCTCAGCTCCTCTCTACTCCTCAGTCCTGCTATTAGTGAACCGTCCACTCTTCGCCTCAGTGCCCTTCTTTGGGTGCTGCTGCCACTGATGGATGGAGAAGTCACTCCTCTTGTAACAAGAAACCAATCCTGGCATGAGCAGGTTGAGCCTCTTCCGCCCACTGTCATCCCCCCGCACCCCCGCCCCCTCCCCACGAGCAGCACCCCTCCAGTGCTACTATTAACAACCACTCCCCAGTGTTGTCACTAATGGACCGACTCCTCTGCTTTCAGTACTGCCTTTACCAGGTGCTGCTGATAATGGACCTTTCTCCTAGTGTCACTCCCTCAGTGCTGATGCTAATGGCATGATTCCTCACCCAGGATTACTTCCCCAGTGAGCCACCTCTTCCAGCACCATTGTCCAAATCCAGCTCCCCCTCACCCCAAGCGCTGCTGATAATGGTCTGGGCCCCTCTTCTTTGCCCAAATGCCGAAAGTGCAAGGTTACCTTAACCAATGTGATGCTTCCATTTCCCACAGCAAGCATCCTGTCAACGTAAGTGAAACATCTTTTTGCTGACTTATGGCCTGGCACCCACTGGAAACTAGCTGAGCCTGGACAAGTATATTTTATTTTGATCCCTTACAACTGAGTGAGAGGAGCTAGATTTGAAGCTAGGTCTCAAAAGTGAAGAAACGGCATCCTCCACCCCGAATTGTGTCAAATTTACCAAAAATGTACTTTTAATTTTATTTCCCTTTTTACCCACCAGTGATATATAGCTTGGCTGCTAATGAACAGAACTAGGAGTCAAAGCCCTCGGGCATTTTCAGCTTAATTTGAGCAGGCAATAGGAAAAGACTGCAAGTTCTTGAACTTTTGCCCAGGACTAGAATGTACAAGTTCAAACATGTGCCTTAGAGTCATAGATTTCCTGTATTTTAGCAGCTGATGCCTGTCTGCCTGCATTAGATAAGGCCAGTCTGAGCATGAGAAATTCTGGGTTGGGTTGTGCAAAAACACTGAAGGACAGAGCTCCAAGGAACAGACAATAACAAACATCTCCACAGCAATAGAGTATCAGCTCGCAACCATATATAAATTATCTAAGCCCTCGATTCGATTCTAGTCTGTAATTCATTCCTGGGTATCCATTATCCTATATGTACAAACCATTAGAACTCCTCAACAAAAATACCGAAATCTGAAATAAAAACATGAAAATGTTGGAAATACTCAGCGGGTCAGGCAGCATCTGTGGAGAGAGAAACAGAGTTAACGTTTCAGGTCGATGACCCTTCGCCAGAATTGGAAAAAGTTAGAGATGTAACAGATTTTTAAGAAAGTGCAGGGGCAGGGAAAGGTGGGAGGGGAGGAAAAAACAAGGGGAAGGTCTGTGATAGGGTGGGAGGCAGGAGAGATTAGAGAGACAAAGGGATGATGGTGCACGGCAAAAGGAGATGGTAATGGGGCAAGTTAAGAAACAGAAGATGAGTCTGGATGGAGTGTGAATAATGGAGGCATGTGAAAAAGGAACGGCAGTAATCATGGGGGATTTTAATTGATGAAATCAAATCGCATGGGGTAGCCTGGAGGAGGAAATCATAGAATGCATACGGGATTGTTTCTTAGAACAGTATGTTACAGAACCTACAAGGGAGCAAGCTATCTTAGATCTGGTCCTGTGTAATGAGACAGGAATAATAAACAATCTCCTCGTAAAAGGTCCTCTCGGAATGAGTGATCACAGTATGGTTGAATTTATAATACAGATTGAGGGTGAGGAAGTGGTGTCTCAAATGAGCATACTATGCTTAAACAAAGGGGACTACAATGGGATGAGGGCAGAGTTGGCTAAAGTAGACTGGAAACACAGACTAAACGGTGGCACAATTGAGGAACAGTGGAGGACTTTTAAGGAGCTCTTTCATAGTGCTCAACAAAAATATATTCCAGTGAAAAAGAAGGGCAGTAAGAGAAGGGATAACCAGCCGTGGATAACCAAGGAAATAAAGGAGAGTATCAAATTAAAAACCAATGCGTATAAGATGGCCAAGGTTAATAGGAAACTAGAAGATTGGGAAAATTTTAAACAACAGCAAAGAATGACTAAGAAAGCAATAAAGAAAGGAAAGATAGATTACGAAGGTAAACTTGTGCAAAACATAAAAACAGTTAGTAAAGGCTTTTACAGAAATATAAAACGGAAAAGAGTGACTAAAGTAAATGTTGGTCCCTTCGAAGATGAGAAGGGGGATTTAATAATGGGAAATGTGGAAATGGCTGAGACCTTAAACAATTATTTTGCTTCGGTCTTCACGGTGGAAGACACAAAAACCATGCCAAAAATTGCTGGTCACAGAAATGTGGGAAGGGAGGACCTTGAGACAATCACTATCACTAGCGGGGTAGTGCTGGACAGGCTAATGGGACTCAAGGTAGACAAGTCCCCTGGTCCTGATGAAATGCATCCCAGGGTATTAAAAGAGATGGCGGAAGTTATAGCAGATGCATTCATTATAATCTACCAAAATTCTCTGGACTCTGGGGAGGTACCAGCAGATTGTAAAGCAGCTAATGTAACGCCTCTGTTTAAAAAAGGGGGCAGACAAAAGGCAGGTAACTATAGGCCGGTTAGCTTAACATCTGTAATGGGGAAAATGCTTGAAACTATCATTAAGGAAGAAATAGCGGGACATCTAGATAGGAATAGTGCAATCAAGCAGACGCAGCATGGATTCATGAAGGGGAAATCATGTTTAACTAATTTATTGGAATTCTTTGAGGATATAACGAGCATGGTGGATAGAGGTGTACCGATGGATGTGGTGTATTTAGATTTCCAAAAGGCATTCGATAAGGTGCCACACAAAAGGTTACTGCAGAAGATAAAGGTACGCAGAGTCAGAGGAAATGTATTAGCATGGATAGAGAATTGGCTGGCTAACAGAAAGCAGAGTCGAGATAAACGGGTCCTTTTTGGGTTGGAAATCGGTGGTTAGTGGTGTGCCACAGGGATCGGTGCTGGGACCACAACTGTTTACAATATACATAGATGACCTGGAAGTGGGGACAGAGTGTAGTGTAACAAAATTTGCAGATGACACAAAGATTAGTGGGAAAGCGGGTTGTATAGAGGACACAGAGAGGCTGCAAAGAGATTTAGATAGGTTAAGCGAATGGGCTAAGGTTTGGCAGATGGAATACAATGTCGGAAAGTGTGAGGTCATCCACCTTGGGAAAAAAAAACAGTAAAAGGGAATATTATTTGAATGGGGAGAAATTACAACATGCTGCGGTGCAGAGGGACCTGGGGGTCCTTGTGCATGAATCCCAAAAAGTTAGTTTGCAGGTGCAGCAGGTAATCAGGAAGGCGAATGGAACGTTGGCCTCCATTGCGAGAGGGATGGAGTACAAAAGCAGGGAGGACCTGCTGCAACTGTATAAGGTATTGGTGAGGCCGCACCTGGAGTACTGCGTGCAGTTTTGGTCACCTTACTTAAGGAATGATATACTAGCTTTGGAGGGGGTACAGAGACGATTCACTCGGCTGATTCCGGAGATGAGGGGGTTACCTTATGATGATAGATTGAGTAGACTGGGTCTTTACTCGTTGGAGTTCAGAAGGATGAGGGGGGATCTTATAGAAACATTTAAAATAATGAAAGGGATAGACAAGATAGAGGCAGAGAGGTTGTTTCCACTGGTCGGGGAAGACTAGAACTAGGGGGCACAGTCTCAAAATACGGGGGAGCCAAATTAAAACCAAGTTGAGAAGGAATTTCTTCTCCCAGAGGGTTGTGAATCTGTGGAATTCTCTGCCCAAGGAAGCAGTTGAGGCTAGCTCATTGAATGTATTCAAGTCATAGATTTTTAACCAATAAAGGAATTAAGGGTTACGGGGAGTGGGCGGGTAAGTGGAGCTGAGTCCACGGCCAGATCAGCCATGATCTTGTTGAATGGCGGAGCAGGCTCGAAGGGCTAGATGGCCTACTCCTGTTCCTAATTCTTATGTTCTTATGAATGGGGATGGCAGAATCATCAACAGCTGCCATGGGGGTAGGGGGAAACAGAGGCAGAAGTTATGGTCTGAAATTGTTGAACTCGATGTTGAGTCCAGAAGGCTGTAACAGGCCTAAACGAAAATTGAGGTGCTGTTCCCCGAGCTTATGTTGAGCTTTGTTGGAACAGTCTAAATGGTAGAGGATGGAGAGATCAGAGTGGAGGTCGAGCGGAGAATTAAAGTGACAGGCGATCGGATGCTCGGAGTCACACTTACGGACTGAACGGAGGTGTTCCACAAAGCAGCCACCCAATCTGTGTTTGGTCTCCTCAATGTAGAGGAGACCGCATCGTGAGCAGCAAATACAGCACACTAAATTGCAAGAAGTACAAGTGTTTGGGGCCCTGGACAGTGGGAAGGGAGGAAGTCAAAAGGCAGGTGTTGCATCTCCTGCGCTTGCACGGGAAGGTGCTGTGGGAAGGGAGGGAGTATTGGGGGTGATTGAGGAGTGGACCAGGGTATCGCAGAGGGAGCAGTCCCTTCGGAATGCTGAGAGGGGAGGGGAAGGTGTGATTGGTGGTGGGTTTATGCTGGAGGTGGCAGAAATGGTGGAGGATAATCCATGGAACGTGGAGGCTGGTGGGGTGAAAGGTGAGGACAAGGAGAACCCTGTCATGGTTCTGGGAAGGGGTGAAAACAGAAGTACACGAAATGGAACGGACACGGTCAAGGGCTATGTTAACCACAGTGAAAGAAAAAGAAAGACATAGTGGAAGCACTAGTATGGAAGGTGGTGTTGTCAGAACAGATGCGACAGAGACGGAGAAACTGGGAGAATAGAAGCGGGGTGGGAGGAAGTGTGCTCCAGGTAGCTGTGGGTGTATTGTACCAAAAACCGCTTTGAATACTTCCAGATGATGACTAGCCTGCTGAGTATTTCCAGCATTTTCTGCTTTTATTTCCATTTCCAGCAACCGCAGTATTTTGCTTCTGTTTGAATACTTCCCAGTGTTTGGAAGTTTACCCATTAATAGTTCAGCACAGTTTACTAAGATCAATCCATTTCTCACCCGTTCGAAGATTGCCTTACTAAAATTTAAAACCTTTGTTTGTGACTCTTGCTTCTCCCTCTCAAACCTAATATCAAATTTAATCATAATATTGTCACCAATGTTCCCTCTAATTTTATTTGGCCCGGGTGGCCCCTTTAACAGGCTGCGCAGGCCATTCAAAAATCTGCACGTGCATGTTTTTTTTATTTAAAAGCCGGCCCACCGGATGTGCGGGACTTTCAGAGCCCTGCGCAGCCACGCAGCTTAAAAGGAAGATTGAAGGTCACTATTGCCAGATGTTCCCTTACAATCAGATTGTTAACTAATTTTGGTTTGTTACTCGTCACTAAATCCAGTATGGCGTTATCCCGTGTTAGTTCTCAAACACATTTATCCAGAAAACTGTTCCAAATACATTCAAGAAATTAATTGGTGTCAGCTGTGGCTCAGTGGGCAGCACTCTCGCCTCCTGAGACAGAAGGGTGTGGGTTCAAGTCACACTCCAGAGACTTGAGCACGAAAATCCAGGCTTCACATGGTCCATCTGCGGCTCTTCCCTTCCCTTCCTCGACTTCTCCACCTCTATCTCTGGGGATAGGCTATTGACCAGTATCCACTATAAGCCCACTGAATCAGTACATATTCTTAAAAGGCAAAAACTTCACTTACGAGTTTAACCAGCCATGCTCAACAAACAAGGTAACAGACGGTATCAAGCTAAAAGAAAAAGCTTACATAAATATAAGGTGAAGTGGAAATCCAGCAGGGAAAGCTGTAAAAATAAAGAGAATTGGGTGCATAAAGAAAGTATAATAAAAACTTGCAAGGGATATCAAAGCTAAAAGTAAAAGCTTTTATAAATATTTTAAGAGAAAGAGAATGGTATGGCGGGGGTGGGGGGATGTGGGCCTATTAAAGACAGATGCAGGCGGAAATGACAGTCTTGTGAAATGAATATTTTGTATCCATTTTGCAGGAGAGGAAGAGGACAAAATGTCAGTGGTACAAGGGAACCTGAAAATTATCAAGGGGAGAAACTTTTTGAATTTAATACAAGCTAAAAAAAATGGTAATGGAAAAAAATAATGGGATTGGCTCACTCAGCACTGACTGGAGGTTGAATGTGAGCACCTATTCTGCATTACTCAGCATAATCAACATAACAAAAACAGATTATCTGGTCATCATCACATTGCTGTTTGTGGGAGTTTGCTGTGCACAGATTGACTGCCACGTTTCCCACATTACAACAGTGACTACACTCCCAAAGGTACTGAATTGGCTGTAAAGTGCTTTGAGACTTCTGGCGGCCGTGAAAGGTGCTATATAATGCAGATCTTTCTTTATTTTCTGAGCCATCAGAGCAGCCAGTCAAGTTATGCACTTTATGTTTCAACCATTACCAAACCTTGGGGTTATATCGGAGCACCAGGATCAACATCCAGGAGCAGGACGGATATAGAGCATGGCTCAGATGAGTAGCAGCTGGGCAGAGATAAGCTTGCAGATGTTTTTCCATTTGACAGATCCAATGTGCAGATTTCTCCAGGCTGCACAAACAGAAATGGAGCCCTCATGTAAGAGATGTCAGTTTTTGCACGGTTGTACTTTACATTGAAACTCTCTGTCGCTTATCTTCTTTCTTTTCTCCTCAAGCAAGGTTTCCATTTAAACCTGCCATGTCTGCAGTGCAGGTCAGGAGCAACAAATTTTGGTTAGTACAAAAGCAAAATACTGCAGATGCTGGAATCTGGAATAAAAACAAAAAGTGCTGGAAATCTCAGGCAGCATCTTTGGAGAGAAAGCAGAATTAACAGTTCGTCAGAACTGGAGATTGTTCTGAGAGAACACATTCTTAAGAAGCACTGAAAGGGGGAGGGAAGAAAGAACAAAAGGGAAGGTAATGCCAGGAGTTAGAAAAACATTAGTCAAGATAGGGTGTGAATGGCGTGATAATGACCAGCTGCCATTAGAGACAAGGAAAAAGAAAGGAACAGGCTTGGGCTGGCTGGGGGGTCGGAGGTTGGTGTGAAGGGAGCCAAAGATTGGCAGCAGTTACGCTCTGAAATTGTTGAACTCGATGTTGAGTCCAGAAGGCTGTAAAATGCCTAAACGAAAGAGGAGGTGCTGTTCCTTGAGCTTGCGTTGAGCTTCGTTGGAAGTGTAGGAGACCGAGGACGGAGAGATCAGAGTGGGAGTGGAGTGGAGAATTAAAGTGACAGGTGAGCGGAAGCTCAGGGTCACACTTGCGGACTGAACGGAGGTGCTCTGCAAAGCGGTCACCCAATCTACGCTTGGTCTCCCCAATGTAGAGGAGACCACATCGTGAGCAGCAAATACAGTAGACTAAATTGCAAGAAGGCCCTGGATAGGAAGTAAAGGGGCAGGTGTTGCATCTCCGGCGTTTGCACGGAAAGGTGCAGTTAGAAGGGGAGAGGGTGCTGGGGTGATTGCGGAATGGACCAGGGTATCACGGAGGGAGCGGTCCCTTCAGAAAGCTGAGAGGGGAATGGAGGGAAAGATGTGATTGGTGGTGGGATCACGCTGGAGGTGGCAGAAATGTCGGAGGATGATCCGTTGGGGTGAAAGGTGAGGACAAGGGGAACCCTGTCATGGTTAGTCAATGAATTAAACACATTGCAATTTAAGAACTATTCTGAATGAATGTAAACATTTATAAACTGTTTTTTTTAAACTCGCGGGAAGCAATCCAGAAGGTTCAGGGTTTTTTTGCTGATGTACTTCCCTCAAATTACTCCAGATGGCGACCCTGTTCCAGGTCAGTGCAGGATGTAGAGAGCCTGCCAATGAAGACAAGCCCACAAAGGGATGTACTGCCCCCTACTGGATAAAGCCATGGCATACAGTGCAAGCTGCTGTCTAGAAAGAGAGCTTCAACAATCTGACGTGTAGAATACCAGGACTGTCAAAAAATATTGCATTTTTAAAATGGATTTTGTTGTGAATTTTACTAAACTTCCTTTCATTATGCCCAACAATATACCTCAACCCCAACTTCTTACTATACCAGTTTAAGTTGACACTCCATTGAGGGACTGCTGCACAGAGGTGCCATCTTTTGGACGAGACGTTAAACCGAGGCCCCATGTGCTCTTTCACGTGGATGTAAAAAATCCCTCGGCACTATTTCAAAGAGCAAGGTAGTTACACCAGTGTCCTGGCCATTTTTATCTCTCAATCAACACCTAAAACAGATTATTTTGTCATGATCACATTGCTCTTTGTTGGAGATCACTGTGCGCAAATTGCCGCATTTCCTACGTTACAAGTGACGACATTTCAAAATTACCTCATTGGCTGTAAAGTGCTTTGCAACATCCTTAGCTTGTGAAGGGCGTTATATAAATGTGAGTCTTTTTTTTCAGTCTTGCTAGTTTTTCATTACCCACACATGCCATCTTGTAATCTAAGTGTGATTGACAATTTAGTTAATTAGAGGGGTTTTTGTGCAGTGATGCACTAAGAGCTGCCGCGGTTACGTTCATGCCCGGGTGTCCCTGAAGATGGAGCGCGCGGTGTCCACCGCTACTCAAGGCCTTCCGCGACCGGAGGGACTGCAGTGCATCATCATAAACGGGAATTTAAAACAAATGTGATGTTAATTTACAGGTTTATTAGTTGTTGTCTTAATTGCCGGTATTTAAAAGAGTTGCACCAAGAGCTGTGGTGAGACAGCTTCAATCTCATTTCACGTAGGACCCTTATAAACATCAGTCTCGACAAGAAGTGAGCTCAGATCCAGGGGTCCTGGTGATTGACTAGATGGTTCAACAAACCTGTACAAATAATGCCAATCATTCGCTGTGCCTTCTCAACCCTCCCTAAACCTCTCTGCTATTGTATCTTCCTCTCCTCCTTTAGGACTCTCCTTAAAACCCACCTCTTTGACCAAGCTTCTGGTCACTCCTAATATCTCCTTCTTTGGCTCATCGCCGATTTTTTCCTTGCACCTCTCTAAAGCATCTCGAGACAATTTTCTATGTTAAAGGCATTATATAAATGCAAATTCTTGTGTGAATTTGTCACATTAATGACATGGGATGTGCATCCAAATCAACATGCACATAAAAAAGGACAACATACAGAGCCAAGCTACAATTAAATCCCAGCCTATAGTGCACTCCCAGCTATCCACAGCTCTCTGAGGCAGCGAATTCCACAGATTGACAACACTGAGAGAAGAAATTTCTCCTCATCTCGGTTTTAAATGGGCGGCCCCTTATTCTAAGATCATGCCCTCTAGTTCTAGTCTCCCCCATCCGTGGAAACATCCTCTCTGCATCCACCTTGTCAAGCCCCCTCATAATCTTATACGTTTCGATAAGATCGCCTTTCATTCTTCTGAATTCCAATGAGTAGAGGCCCAAACTACTTAACCTTTCCTCTTAAGTCAACACCCTCATCCCCGGAATCAACCTAGTGAACCTTCTCTGAACTACCTCCAAAGCAAGTATATCCTTTCATAAATATGGAAACCAAAACGGCATGCAGTATTCCAGGTGTGGCCTCACCAATACCCTGTAGCAAGACTTCTCTGCTTTTATACTCCATCCCCTTTGCAATAAAGGCCAAGATTCCATTGGCCTTCCTGAATACTTGCTGAACCTGCATACTAACCTTTTGTGTTTCATGCACAAGTACCCCCAGGTCCAGCTGTACTGCAGCACTTTGCAATCTTTCTCCATTTAAATAATAACTTGCTCTTTGATTTTTTTCTGCCAAAGTGCATGACCTCACACTTTCCAACATTATACTCCATCTGCCAAATTTTTGCACTCACTTAGCCGATGTTCTTTTGCACATTTTTTGTGTCCTCCTCACATTGCTTTTCCTCCCATCTTTGTATCGTCAGCAAACTTGTCTATGTTACACTCAGTCCCTTCTTCCAAGTCATTAATATAGATTGTAAATAGTTGGGGTCCCAGCACTGATCCCTGCAGCACCCCACTAGTTACTGGTTGCCAACCAGAGAATGAACCATTTATCCTGGCTCTCTGTTTTCTGTTAGTTAGCCAATCCTCTATCCATGCTAATATATTACCCAACCTCGTGAACTTTTATCTCATGCAGTAAACTTTTATGTGGCACCTTGTCAAATACCTTCTGGACGTCCAAATACACCACATCTACTGGTTTCCCTTTATCCACCCCGTTCGTTACATCCTCAAAGAACTCCAGCAAATTTGTCAGACATGACTTCCTCTTCATAAATCCATACTGACTCTGCCTGACCGAATTTTGCTTTTCCAAATGTCCTGCTACTGCTTCTTTAATAATGGACTCCAACATTTTTCCAACCCCAGATGTTAGGCTAACTGGTCTATAGTTTCCTGCTTTTTGTCTGTCTCCTTTTTTAAATGTAAATCATTAGAATCCCTGAATTAAATCCCAGCCTATAGCACAATCCCAGGTATCCATTATTCTTTATGTAAATCATTTGAACCCCTTAATTAGACTACAGCCTGTAACTCACTCCCAGATATCTGTGACTCAATATACAAACCCCTCAATTAGCCAGCAGTTAAAGCTGCTTAGCTTGGAGGCTTGAAACTTGCTTTTCAGGCAAGAGAAGGTTCAGTGCCAACAAAAGGTTAAAAAGGAGCAATTAATGCAGCTGCAAGCTTAAAGAAAAGCATCACTCCCAGCTCGAGGAGCTCTGTGCAAGTTCGGGGCAGAGGAAAAGGAGAAATAACACCAACGTGTACTTGAACTGGCTTCACTGCCCAAACAGCCAGGTAGCATAGACAGGAGTGCAGAACTGTCACCGCATTGTCACCAGTATATGTCTGCCTAGGGAATGCTTGGCTGTGTGAGCCAACAGGATTGGACAAGAGGCAGCTCTCAGTCAGGAACTGTTTCATTCCACTGCCTCTCCATCCCAGTGAAAGGGTCACAGTAACACATTGTTTGACCAGTTATGACTCCTGTTTAGCTTAATAAATGGAAGCCATTCTAACATTACAGAAGTGAATGGCTCTAAAATGTACTAACACACCCTATTGTCTCAAACTGATATGGTAAGCGAGAAAGACAATTGATAGCCACTTCATCTAGTTCCAGCTAGTGAATTTAATCCACATCCCAGATAGGAGTTAATCATTTGTGGGCCGAATTTAACTTAATAGCAACATCTTAATATAAATGATCCCAAAACCCCACGATCAAAATGACAAAAATCCTGAAAAATTACAATTCCCCTTCTGTGGGAAATGCCTGGGTTCACTCAGCAGCTACCCAAGAGAGTAGCAAACCACTACAAGGAGAATGGAGGGCAAGGGTCTCCATCCTATCAGTCTTGTGTATTACAGTATTCCTGAAAGTTGCCCTTGAGCAAGAGAATGTGGCCACAGGTAAAAATGAGCAACACCAGATTATAACGTATCAGAATAAAATCTTAGGGCCGCCAGTCATTCAAATCTGCCTATGGCAGTCAATTAGAGGACTGTTGGTCCCAGTCTAGCAGCAAACCTCAAATGCTTTCAGCTAGCCGGGAACAAAGCAAACAAATTGGCAGAGAGAAGCTGAAGTAACTGTATTTATATAGTAGGGTCTTGCATCTCACCCAGCCAGCTAAAAGGTGTGCAGATAGGGAAAACGGATCAACCCAAGGGGGAAATAGGTAAAGACAAGGTACAGTAATGATTATAAAGATAATTTTTTCAAATAAACATGACCTCAGACAAGTTAGTGTGTTTATTTGCTCGATTCTTGAAGGGGATAACAATTTGTATTTTAACTGTGCAGATACACATATATACACACACAGTAACCAGTGCCTTTTTATACCATGTCTCAGATTTTGCATCCCTTTAGGATTCCCTTTGTAGATTCTGTCTTCTCTGCAACACAGACATCCTGTGATCACTGCCTAGTTCCAGCTGTCTCATTAATACAGAGAGCAGGTATTTTTCCCGCTTGGCAGTTTTCCAAAATTCCAAAGGCAGTATTATATTGAGTATTGTAATCTGCATTTGTAAAACTGGCAGGTAAAGTAAAGCCAAAAAATAAAATGAACTTAGATACAACACAGCACACCGTATTGTTGACCTGTGAGTAACTGGAACACTAATAAATAGAATAAAATCTAATGTAAATGTAAAACTTTTCCAGTTTATTCAGAGCTCCAGAATAAACTTTAATATGTCAAAGGTTTCCCTGTGACTGACTATTTAGCTATCATTGGGACACTCCCTGGGAACAGACAGAATTATTCACAGGTTTCAATAATGTCCAAAATCTGACAGGCGACCCAAATCACGGGCAACTTCAAAACATCTGCCACCACCCAAATATTGGGAAAACAAACACAGATTAAATATTCATAAAACCAGGAAGTGCTGGAAACTCTCAGCAGCTTGATCAATGTGAAATAGGCATGGTAACATTCACAAACATTAAACCTCTCTTTCAGATGCTTATTGATTCGCTGTCCATTTTCGCTTTTGATTTCAGATTTCCAACACTTCAAGTAATTCACTGTGTGTGAAACGCTTTGGGATGTTTGAGAGATGCGATAAGGCACTAAATAAATACAAATGTTTCTTTACTTTTTTAATATTGGCAAAAGAATATTTAGACTTTTTGACTTTGTGTTCTGCAGTTTTGTGAGTTAGTTGCAGAGGTGGTTCTTGTCCACAGTGTTCACCTGTTGTAAACGATGTCAGCTCGCTGTCTTTATGAAAAAGGTAGTCTGCTCAAGGACATTCATCCATTCTGGGGTGAATCAGTGAAGCTGACTGAGCTCGTTTCTCATTGCTTTCACTGCATGCTTTGTCAAATATTATCTCATGGCTGAGTAATTATTTCCTGCACATTGCAGTAATTTATCTTTTAACATGCCAGCTCCAGCATACTTTAAGAAAAAAATCCTTGTCTTAAATCATCGAAGTGGTTATTCTTCATTCATGAGCTGAGATGGTCAATGTTGGCAGCATATTCAACTGTGGAGGGCATCACAGCCACATCCTCATCGGATACCTACACATGTACTGTGTAGCAGAAGCTCCTGGACAGGAATCAAGAACTCAACCAGGTTTCCTCCCTCCCTCCCTAACCCAGGGAGACTGAAGGAAATTCTCCTGTCCCCATTCCCGTCCTGGCTGAGAACAGCTAACTAAGCATGAACAGGGATCGGCCCCGTGCAGACAATTTCCAGCTCAGCCATTAGGGAAGCTCATCCCAACATGTTTAAAACACAAAAGAACAAGGCAAATATTGCACCATTGGCGTGTCCAAGTCAATTACTCGAGCAGAAAATCAGCACCACTTGTATACAGCTCCTCCTTATAACCTCGGGGGCTCTGTTGCTCCACTTGAGCTCTTTTAGCAGAGACAAAAGACAAAGACCACAAATTCCTCAACTAACTTCGATGAAAATGACCTTCTTGTAGGCTGTTCCAAATCCCTTGTTGACACCTACACGAAATAAGCAGCTAGTGCCGCCATTTTGTCTTTGGGTTTCTTTGGATTGCTCCTGCCTGGAGGTCTGCGGCCCCTACCCCTCCCCCGCCCTCGCCTTCGGCCTTGCCCCCCACCACCCCTGTGCATTGGGTGCTTCATTTTGGCGTACTGAAGTTCCACGAGGTTCTGAAAGACCGGATCGCAGAAGACGCAGCCCGAATGCTGCGTTGCTTCGCCCGGCAGTGGCGACTTTGCCTTGTTGAAGTCCACGTCGACAATCGCAGCCTCGCACATGTCACAGGTTTCGGACGACACCTTCACTCGGTGGGCGTTTTCAAAAAAGTGCACTACCACGTTGCATTTGTTGCAAGCCATCTTCCACTTGGGGCCGGAGGTGGGGTCAAAGACCAGCACACCGCTCTCACATTCCACACACTGGACGATCCCGAGCAGGCTCAGCGAATGCTGACATGTTGGATGGGTGCATTCATTACATCCCATTCCTAAGGGCAAAAAAAACAACAATCCGGTCACAGATGCGCCTTCCTTATGTTTCAGTGTCAGCTGTGGCTCAGTGGCAGCACTCCTGCCTCCAAGTCAGAAGGTCGTGGGTTCAGGTCCCACTCCAGGGACTTGAGCACAAAAAAAAAATCTAGGCTGACACTCCAATGCAGTGCTGAGGGAGTGCTGCACTGTCGGAGGTGCCGTCTTTCAGATGAGACGTTATACCGAGGTCCCGTCTGCTCTCTCAAGTGGACGTAAAAGATCCTGTGGCACTATTTCGAAGAACGGGGAGTTAGCCAATATTTATCCCTCAATCAACATAACAAAAAAAAAGAGATTATCTGGTCATTATCACATTGCTGTTTGTGGGAGCTTGCTTGTGCGCAAATTGGCTGCCGCGTTTCCCACGTTACAACAGTGACTACACTCCAAAAGTACTTCATTGGCTGTAGAGTGCTTTGAGACTGCCAGTGGTTGTGAAAGGCACTATATAAATGTAAGGCTTTCTTTCTTTAAAAACATAAGAAATAGGAGCAGGAGTATGGCCATTTGGCTGATCTGATCAGTAACATTTCTATTTCTCATCCAGTCCTGAGTACTGAACTCCTGGGACTCAAACTTCGCCCATTAATTAGAGTGATTCACACTGTACATCAAGAATGACCAAGCTTTTTATCTTCATGAGCTTCAAGGGGCTAAAAAATAAAGGTTAATCCCCGTTCTCATTAATTTGCATATAACTTAAATTGGTGCTGCTAAGAAATCTTAGTGTTCTGATTTAGGATTTATCCACCAATGAGGTAGAGTAGGGACAGAGGTGAATACCACAGGGACCCCACTGGTGACTGTGCTGCCAGGTGCCACAATGGCTTGGAGCACCAACTTAAAGCAACATGGAGCAGAGGGAGTTTGATACTTTTTCTGTATCGTGTCTCAATGCAAGTGTGTAGCTGTTGCAGGGAAAATGAAGGGGAGGAAAGACAATTATCATTATAACGTATCACATGGCCATCACCAGACAGCTAAAGGGGAGTTTGGGGACATACTGGAAGTAAGCAGGCAACAGGAGTAAAAAGGGGGTGGGATGGTGGAGAATGAAAAATGTCAAACTTCCAAAACCAAAAAGGGTGGATTAATCTAAAGTGGGAAAATATCACATCACAAAAAAAAATCACAAATTATACATATTCCATTTCAAATGGCACACACTAACTTGGTTATGAGAGTACAATTCTCTGAACTCCTTACCCAGCTCCCCCTGCTCCAGCCTTCTCTTGCACCTACAACTTCCCGTCCTGGCACTCCGGGCCTCGGCCATCGTCTGGGTTTATCAATTTAAAAACCTCTGCACATATTAACAGGTGATTGCTGCATGTTAATGCACAGGGACAATGGGTGGGTGACAAGTAATTGTTTTGTCAACAAATGACCCTGGAAAGCTGTGCAGTATACAACATTGAGCAGTGGGTATAGCCATGTATCAGGATGGGGTGGGGAGACGTGCATCATAGGCGTCTCTTTTCATAAGGGTGGATGTGCCTTTCCGAGTGGTTTAACGCGGAGTGGAGTGGTACTGAGACATTCGGATCAGGAGGTCCCAGGATCGATCTCTAATCTGTGCCCTCAGCTGCCCTGTTCTAGGGTGGGGATGAATTGCTATCCAGTGATTGCTGCGGGATAGCTTGTGTGGGCGAATACCGTGAAACCCATTGGTCAAATAGCCCATCAGCGGTCACTGCCTAGGCTCACACATTAAGAATGGCCACCTGGGGGATTACCGATGACTCCTGTGGAACTACACTGGCAAGTTAGCATGCTCAGGAAAGGGGAAAACTGGAAATAAAACAAACAAACAAGGAAGGTCAGGATTATTTTCCATTTGTGGCAGATTCACAAACAAAATGAACCAGCGAGCTGAGTCAGCAATGGTTTCAGCAGCTCTCTTACCTTTCCTCATGTCACGGAACGGCGGGTGGTTGTAGCAATACGGACACAGCGGGTAACTCTTCCCCCTGGAACCAGACGACCAGAGAACCAGTTCAAACTCATCCAAAGGGCATCGCAGCTCTTTGTACAGTTTGATGGTTCCGTTCTGGGGTAAGCTGTAGGTGTCATCACAATGGGAACAGTGCATCCGGCTGGGTTTGGCCTAGGAGGCAACAATCAGATATTAGCAACACAAATTACTTAGAGGTTATTAGCGCAGAGCGGGTTTAAACTGTTCTACTTCTGGGATTACAAGGCATTAGGTAGAGGACTATGTTACGTTACACAGACTCAGCAACTACAGTGAGAGCCCTGTGCTCCATTCAGAGAGCTGCTAACCACAGAGCTAGAACCCTGGACGCCCATTTACAGATCTGGCAACTACAGAACTAGAGCCTTGGATTTTCATTCACAGACATGCGAAGTACAGTTAGAGCCCTGGATACCCATTCACAGATCTAGTAACCACAGAAACAAATGTAATGTACGCGCCTGTGAGCATGCTCCCATGTTTGTGGAGCTGTTGCACTATGAGTGGCTTAGCCAGTCACGCGATGCTCACAAGATGCAATAAAACCCCAGTTAAGTGAGCTCTGGCTCCCCATGATGAGGTGGGCTGTTGTGAGCTTGATGTATGAACTAGTAGTGTTCAGTTTCATTGTTAAACCTTTGCTAATAAACCAGCTAGTTCTTGCAGCTATTGTGTAAGCTGTGAATTCTTAAGCAAATACACTAAACCAGCAATTACCGTAGAAGAGCACTGGCCGTACATTTACTGGCCCAGTAATTATACACGTATTAAAGAATTACATAAATAGACATATGGGGCTATAGAAAGAAAAAAAAGAAATGCTGGAAAGCTGAAACAAAAAAAGGAAATTTTGGAAATATACAGCAGGTAATAAAAATCTGTAAAAGGGCAGATTAACGTTTCGGGTACAAGATCCCTCCTCAGAACAGAATTCTGGATTTACACCTACAGGGGTTTTGATTGATGCCCAGTGCTTTCTATAAACCGTTTGTGCCTGCAATGCATCTTTTGATTAAGCCCCACTCAAGGACTGGAGCACATAAATTACGCTGATACTAACAGAGTGCTGCATTGTCAGAGGTGCCATTTTTCTTTCAGTTGGATGTAAGAAATCCCATGTACTTTTTCCAAGGAGCAGGCAGGTTCTCCCAGGGTCCTGGTCAGGCAGGTTCTCCAGGGTCCTGGTCAACTCCCATTTATCCACCACCAAAACGGATTAACTGATTGTTTACCTTATTGCTAATGGGAAAAGGGAATGGATCTGGTCAGCCTTGCGCACTGGTAGCACTCTTGCCCCCGAGTCATGGGTTCAATTCCCACTCGAGATTCGAGCACATATTTAGGCTGAGACTCGCGGTGCCAGTGCCGAGGAGTGCAGCACTGTCGGAGGTGCTGTCTTTCCAACGAGTCTTCAAACCGACGCCTTGTCTGCCCTTTCAGGTGAACGTCAAAAATCCCACGGCCACTATTTGAAGAGCAGGGAAGTGCTCTCCAGTGTCCGGGGCCAGCATTTAAACCACACTTGACTTCGCTAAAACAGATTAATTTGACATTATCAGTTTACTGTTGATGGGATTTTGCTGTGTGAAAAATATCTGCCACATTTCCAACATTACAACAGTGACTACACTTCAATAGTACTTCACTGGCTGTAAAGGTGCTGAGGTTGTGAAATGTGCTGCGAGACATGCCTTCTTTCTGTTTGTCCAATAACAATAGATGTGTGGTTGACCTGTATTCCTGGAATATAGAAGGTTCAGGTGTGATTTGATTGAGGTTTTTAGGATTTTGAAAGGAACTGATGGAGAAAAACCTTTTCCGCTGGTGGGCGAGTCTAGGACAAGAGGACATAACCTTAACATCAGAGCTCGGTCATTCAGCAGAGAAGTTAGGAGACACTGCCTCACGCCAAGGGTGGTAGCAGTGTGGAACTCTCTCCCACATACACTTTCTCCCATTACACTAGACTGTGCCTTTGTTATTACACAGGTCTAGTAAGAAGGAGGAACTGAAGGAAATCCTTAATAGTCGGGAAATTGTGTTGGGGAAATTGATGGGATTGAAGGCTGATAAATCCCCAGGGCCTGATGGAGTGCATCCCAGAGTACTTAAGGAGGTGGCCTTGGAAATAGTGGATGCATTGACAGTGATTTTCCAACATTCCATAGACTCTGGATCAGTTCCTATGGAGTGGAGGGTAGCTAATGTAACCCCACTTTTTAAAAAAGGAGGGAGAGAGAAAACAGGGAATTATAGACCGGTCAGCCTGACATCGGTAGTGGGTAAAATGATGGAATCAATTATTATGGATGTCATAGCAGCGCATTTGGAAAGAGGTGACATAATAGGTCCAAGTCAGTATGGATTTGTGAAAGGGAAATCATGCTTGACAAATCTTCTGGAATTTTTTGAGGATGTTTCCAGTAGAGTGGACAAGGGAGAATCAGTTGATGTGGTCTATTTGGACTTTCAGAAGGCTTTTGACAAGGTCCCACACAAGAGATTAATGTGCAAAGTTAAAGCACATAGGATTGGGGGTAGTGTGCTGACGTGGATTGAGAACTGGTTGGCAGACAGGAAGCAAAGTGTAGGAATAAATGGGTACTTTTCAGAATGGCAGGCAGTGACTAGTGGCGTACCGCAAGGTTCTGTGCTGGGGCCCCAGCTGTTTACATTGTACATTAATGATTTAGATGAGGGGATTAAATGTAGTATCTTCAAATTTGGGGATTGGAACTAAGTTGGGTGGCAGTGTGAGCTGCGAGGAGGATGCTATGAGGCTGCAGAGTGACTTGGATAGGTTAGGTGAGTGGGCAAATGTATGGCAAATGAAATATAATGTGGATAAATGTGAGGTTATCCACTTTGGTGGTGAAAGCAGAGAGACAGACTATTATCCGAATCGTGACAGATTAGGAAAAGGGGAGGTGCAACGAGACCTGGGTGTCATGGTTCATCAGTCATTGAAGGTTGGCATGCAGATACAGCAGGCGGTTAAGAAAGCAAATGGCATGTTGGCCTTCATAGCGAGGGGATTTGAGTACAGGCGCAGGGAGGTGCTACTACAGTTGTACAGGGCCTTGGTGAGGCCACACCTGGAGTATTGTGTACAGTTTTGTTCTCCTAACTTGAGGAAGGATATTATTGCTATTGAGGGAGTGCAGCGAAGGTTCACCAGACTGATTCCCGGGATGGCGGGACTGACCTATCAAGAAAGACTGGATCAACTGGGCTTGTATTCACTGGAGTTCGGAAGAATGAGAGGGGATCTCATAGAAATGTTTAAAATTCTGACGGGTTTAGACAGGTTAGATGCAGGAAGAATGTTCCCAATGTTGGGAAGTCCAGAACCAGGGGTCACAGTCTAAGGATAAGGGGTAAGCCATTTAGGACAGAGATGAGAAGAAACTTCTTCACCCAGAGAGTGGTGAACCTGTGGAATTCTCTACCACAGAAAGTTGTTGAGGCCAATTCACTAAATATATTCCAAAAGGAGTTAGATGTAGTCCTTACTACTAGGGGAATCAAGGGGTATGGCGAGAAAGCAGAAATGGGGTACTGAAGTTGCATGTTCAGCCATGAACTCATTGAATGGCGGTGCAGGCTCGAAGGGCCGAATGGCCTACTGCTGCACCTATTTTCTATGTTTAGAAGAGGCGAGGGCCCAGGGACAGCATGGGCCAGCCCACACTGCGATCTATGGATAGTAGGAGCATGTGTGCGCAATAAGTCCGTGCAGCAAAGCTTGCTTGGTCTCCAGTCGTCTTGGTTAACCCTTGCCACTGGATCAAGACCTAGCTCTGCCAAGCCCGTGGGGTGGCTGGTGTGCAACTGCCACCACACATTAAAAAAGATCCACGCACAGGCATCTTCCACCCTTCAGTATGTAGCTCTGGACTTAGAATATCAAGTCCCTCATTGAAACACCTGTGAACTCATCCCTTTTTGGTGTGGAAGCAAGTCATCCTCAATACGAGGGACTGCCTAATACTATATACCTTATTGTGGTTTAAGGGATCTTGCTGTGTGCCAATTATCTGCTGCATTTCCTTACAAAAGAATAGTGACTACATTTCAAAAGTAATTCATTGGCCGTGATCCATTTTGAAACATCCTGAAATCATGCAAAGTACAGATATTATACAAATGCCTTCTTTTAGACTCCTCTCATATAATCTAATCTATATTATTGCTGTTATACTTTTCTCATTATAAGGCACTCACATAAAACCTGCTCTTATTGTAAATTAATTTTCTAATCACAAACCTGGACTTACTGTTCCAAGAATCTACCTTTACTTCGAGCAACTTGGTATAATCATCGGGTTCCTTGGTATTGATGAGGGTGGGTATATATGATCACTGTATTGATAACCAATACTAATAGAATTACAAGGGACCATGCTTGTGATTATTAAAAATAAATGACACCCCACCATGCCCCCCACCCCCCTGCAGTTACACATTTCCATCACCAACCTGAATGTACTTCATGAATCGATGGCACTTGCCACAGCGGGACAGAGGCTTTCCCGTCTCAGCAATGGGAGAAAATGACACCTCCATTAATTCATCCATACCTGCAGAGAAACCGAGAACAGGCTCAGCAAAGTAACCACGGAAGGGCACTGAAGGTCAAAGGGCAAGCTGCCACCAATCTTCCACTGACGGTCAAAGAGCAAACCTCTTGAGTTCAAACTCCCTCCAAACGCCAATCATTTCAGCATTTGGACCAAAGGAAAATATTTTTCTGACATATAATAATATATATCCCCAGTGACAGAGAATGCATTACTGCATGATATGAGCAGCACTGTTCCAATCTGGGATGCAGATTATTGTTTTTGTAGTGTTGTAACTCAATAAAAGACAGAATTATTTATCCGTAAAAGATGGTTGTCGTCAGTCAGGAATATCCAATTCAGCTCTAGGTATCTCAATTCTGTAAAAAAAAAAAGAACGGCGTATCCCCCAATGGCACGGTGCGTAAACACACTGCCTGATTTAGTACCGAGACAGACATGCCTAGCAAGTCCCAGGACTGTGCTCAGGCAGTTCAGCTCAGGCAATGATGGGACACGACAAGTGACCTCAGTCCCTCTTTGGGAGAGAAAAGTCAGACAGGGTTCATCTTCCTGAGTTGACAGTGAAGAACAGAACCAAAAATGTCTAGGAATTGCACCCCTTTGATGTCAAAGGACCAACGCTGAATATCCCAGACACGAACATCTTAGAGGCACATCTTGCATGCTTCCCGCGGTTGGTAACTTGGATTTATGGAAATAGAATGTGGAATCAGCAAATAAAGAACATTTCAGAAATATTCCCTCTCAGTATACTAACACATCATTGAAACAGAGCCACCAGCAGTACACCACTAAGATAGAGCAGCAGCTATTTTGACTCCTGCAACCAATCCGTCCGGACAGGTTGCCATGACAACAGTCTTCAAGTAATTGCATTTGTTTGAATCTCATGTGCCATGTCTGGAGTTGGGAGGGTGCAGTCAGCCCTTGCGCAGGACATCTTGCACCAAAGCAGTGGCATCAGACCAGCTTCTCATCAACTCTCCGTGCATTATAGAACTTTTAAAGAAATGCAGAGGAAATCATTACAAAGTAAGAAATATCAAAAGTTACCCATAGCTAGAGTCTCTACACATTAAATTGCATGCGATTGTGAGCACACATGCTGGATCCAGGGTAACTTTGAGATGGGTGACCCAGCCGATTGGGGAAACATTGAATACAAGAATGGCAGAGTTTGTAAAAGCAATTCTCTCAGAATACAATGTAAGGCAACAATCACCACTTAATTGACAATATCTGGAGACACCAGGCAATGCATTGTGGGACTTGCATTTATACAGCATGTTTCACAACTTCAGGATATCCCAAAGCACATTATAGCCAATGAAGTACTTTTTGAAGTGTGATCACTATTGTAATGTAGGAAACGCAGCAACCAATTTGCAAATAGCAAGGTAATAATGACCAGGATAATCTGTTTTAGTGATGTTAGTTAAGGGATAAATATATTGGCCAGAACACTGGGGAGAACTCATTTGCACTTCTTTGAATAGTGACATGGAATCTTTTACATCCACCTAAGAGAGCAGACGGGGCCTCGGTTTAGCACCTCATCCAAAAGACGATACCTCTGACAGTGCAGTGCTTCCTCAGTATTGCACTGGAGTGTCAGCCTAGATTTTTATGCTCAAGTCCCTGGAGTGGGAAATAAACCCAGAAGTTTCTGGCTCCGAGGCAAGAGTGCTACCCACTGAGCCACGCCTAACACTAGATAAGTTTGAGAAACAAGTTTTGCACTAAATACCATGGAGAGAAGTGTCACTGCAGCCCTGTGGTTGTAAACCAGTCTTGTGGCAAGAAGACTGGTACTGAGCAGCAACGGAGCTAAAATAGTGCACTGGCTCAAACTGCATTCTTCTCAACATCCCAAGTGTATTCATAGCACAATGGACTCATCCTTTCATAGTTTTGAAAGGCAGCGCAGATGAATCAATCCTCTAAGCAAAGCTAGATGTGAAAGTGTTGCAATCGGAGGATGATATGGACAGGCTGGGTGCTGCAGTCAGACTGACTGGGTGTGCTTTCTACTCTCTCCACTTTCACCCTGAAATGTGTGTACTGGGATAATTTCACCGTTTTATAGAAGTTTACAGCTTACTGGATGTATTGCCTTATCGACTATTCCATATCCTATCCTCTGGTGGTATGTCTGACAGTTTTAGAAGAGGCAGCAACATGAAGGTGGGCATCTTGCTGGGCGGCTGCTTGTGCCACTGCTGGGGCCTTTCAGATCCTGGCATGGAAGACCCCAGTTGGCTAGAAAGGAATGGATGATTGGTGGAGCCACCTTAACATTCATGGCTGAGATGAGATCGAGGGAAGTTTCTCGTCGTAGAATCAGTTCACGAGCACTTTGGAACACCCTCAGCCTCAGGAGGGCACAGGATTTAAGCACAGTAGATGTTGCGGCTGATAATGATGCCTGTCTTGATCAGAACTTGATGCAAGACTTTTGATGCAATTAAACCTTCTCCCACATTATCTGTTATTCCATAAGGTAACTTATTCCATAAGCCTTTTAGTGGCGGTGTTCCAGTTACAAATAGATTTCTGAAAGCTTGGCCTGTAAGTCCAGAACCAGGGGTCACAGTCTAAGGATAAGCGGTAAGCCATTTAGGACCGAGATGAGGAGAAACTTCTTCACCCAGAGAGTGGTGAACCTGTGGAATTCTCTACCACAGAAAGTTGTTGAGGCCAATTCACTAAATATATTCCAAAAGGAGTTAGATATAGTCCTTACTACTAGCGGGATCAAGGGGTATGGCGAGAAAGAAGGAATGGGGTACTGAAGTTGCATGTTCAGCCATGAACTCATTGAATGGCGGTGCAGGCTCGAAGGGCCGAATGGCCTACTCCTACACCTATTTTCTATGTTTCTATGTAAGCAAACAGATGCGAGATCTACAAATGAACATGCAGGTCACAGTTCAGACCATAGGGTGAATTTTGCAAGCCTCTGCTCCCAGCGCAGAGCCTTACTCGATGGGAACACAGATCGGCATCTGAGGGGAGCCTTACAAAATATATCCTTGTTACTGGCTAGTCGAACAGTCTTAACAATTAGTCATAGGAATTTGTTACAGTACAAGATGTGAATACATTCAGTCCTACCCGCTATGGAGTCCACAAAGTAATGGAACTTCCTTTTGAAGATATTCAAGGCATGCTCTAGGACCGGGGGGAAATCAGCTTTACCCGCTGCAATGAGGCCGAGCTGTTTCTCGACAGCACTGCGGATGGTGGGAAGGACAAGCTCCTGGTCTGTCAAAATACAAACAGATCATACATTCTTTAAGGTGCTGCAGAACAAATTACTAACTGGAGAAACAAGGTGGCTGTATATAACGAATGGAATTTGATTAGTAACAGAGCATTTGATTTTTAATATTCATTCTCAGCAGGTGGGCGTTGCTGGCAAGGTCGGCATTTATTGCCCATCCCTAGTTACCCTGGGAAGGAAGAGGCAGGCCTTCTCCTTGAACAACTGCAGTGTAGTGGTTTGGTACAACTGATTTACTTGCTAAGCAACCTCAAAGGGGAGTTAAGAGTCAACCAGATTGGTGTGCAACTGGAGTCATAGGCCGGGTAAGAAAGGTTTCTTTCTCTAAAAGGACACTAAGTGCACCAGTTGGATTTTTAACGACAATCCAACAGCTTCATGGTCACTGTTACTGAATTAAACTTCTCATACTGCCACGGTGGGGTTTAAACTCACGTTCTCTGGATTACTAGTATAGTAACATAACCAGTACACTACCGTACTCCTGCACGCTAACCATTTCCACGCATGTCATAGCAGCCAGTCACGGAGTTGCACCGGGAGATCTGGTCACCAGATTGCCTTGTGAAATGAAGAATGGTGCGCAGTGTGAGAAGACCACAGAAAAAGGAAGTGGACAAAAAAAAAAAACTTGTTGCTTCATTAAATAAAAATTAAACTAAATAAATGAATTAATGGGTAGGGCTGCTCTTGTATAGCTCTCAGCTGTCTCTAAAACTGTTAGCGTTCCAAAAGCAGGTCACCTGCCTGCCCTCTCATCACGATGCAGGGCAGCTTAAATGGAGGAGAGGGGAGAAATTTTAAAAAGATATATATTTGTAATCCTAAATATAAAACTGACTTTCTCTTATCAGACCATTAACAGTGTAAGTCCCGTTCAAATAAGCCTAAAATAATGTAATTGCCCCATTTATATAGCGCTGGGCAATGCATCATTCCTGAGTGAAGCGGGCTAGTAAGCCTCTGTCAGCATAGCCCCTGATGTGGCCCATTGTGGGTACAAGAGCTGTCTTTAGTCTGCAATGCTGCCTCCTTTTCTATAGATAAGTGCTTGGGCTCTGCTCAGTGGTTGCACGTTGATGTATGGCCAAGACTGGCTATGAGGAATTGTGGGCAAATGCAGTAATGGCCCATGACCCGGCGACACACCGTGCAGTGCCAACTAATTGTGCCACCATCCTGCCAAATAAAACTAATGGGGTCATGAGGAACTGCCACAACATAACTCCTGCCTTTGCTTTTGCTGGTGAAGTGGGTGCATTAAAATAGATTCATATTGTGATAGCTTATATTTCCCTTTTAGTTTTATAATATAAATACTTTGTCATCATCATAGGCAGTCCCGCGGAATCGAGGAAGACTTGCTTCCACTCTTAAAATGAGTCCTTAGCTGGCTGAACAGTCCAATACGAGAACCACAATCTCTGTCACAGGTGGGTCAGATAGTCATTGAGGGTAAGGGAGCGTGGGAAAGGTTTGCCGCACGCTCTTTCCGCTGCATGCGCTCAATATCTGCATGCTCTCGGCGATGAAACGCGAGGTGCTCAGCGCCCTCCCGAATGCACTTCCTCCACTTACGGCGGTCTTTGGCCAGGGACTCCCAGGCGTCGGTGGGGAGGCTGCACTTAGGGAGGCTTTGAGGGTGTCCTTGTAATGATTCCTCTGCCCACCTTTGGCTCATTTGCCATGAAGGAGTTCTGAGTAGAGCGCTTGCTTTGGAAGTCTCGTGTCTGGCATGCGAACAATATGGCCCACCCAACGGAGCTGATCAAGTATGGTCAGTGCTTCAATGCTGGGGATGTTGGCCTGGTCGAGGACACTAACGTTGGTGCGTCTGTCCTCCAAGGGGATTTGTAGGATCTTGCGGAGACATCGTTGGTGGTATTTCTCCAGCAACTTGAGGTGTCTACTGTACATGGTCCATGTCTCTGAGCCACACAGGAGGGCGGGTATTACTACAGCCCTGTAGACCATGAGCTTGACGGATTTGAGGGCCTGGTCTTCGAACACTCTTTTCCTCAGGCGGCCGAAGGTTGCACTGGCGCACTGGAGACGGTGTTGAATCTCGTTGTCAATGTCTGCTCTTGTTGATAGGAGGCTCCTGAGGTATGGGAAATGGTCCACGTTGTCCAGGGACGCGTCGTGGATCTTGATGACTGGGGGGCAGTGCTGTGCGATGAGGACAGGCTGGTGGAGGACCTTTGTCTTACGGACATTTAGCGTAAGGCCCATGCTTTCGTACACCTCAGTAAATACGTCAACACTATCCTGGAGCTCAGCCTCTGTATGTGCGCAGATGCGGGCATCGTCCGCATACTGTAGCTCGACGACAGAGGTTGGGGTGGTCTTGGACTTGGCCTGGAGACGGAAAAGGTTGAACAGGTTCCCTCTGATTCTGCAGTTCCACTCCAGTGGGGGGCTTGTCGACTGTGAGGTGGAGCATGGCAGCGAGGAAGATTGAGAAGAGGGTTGGGACGATGACGCGGTAATTGACCAAGTAAACAATGGTCAAGTCATAATCAAATTTCAGTATTTTTTGCATTTGGTAGTTCCATGTAATTAACACACACAATCTCTGAAAGACTGAATGCAGAACTACAAAGCAACACTACAAACGGACAATGTACTCAGAAGTAGATTCCAGATGAATCTTAACCAGCCCAACCCTGAACACTGCTCCAGCGCAATTCGATCGAATCACGCGACCCAGCACCCAATGGATGGTTACCATTCTAATACATGACAGAGAGAGTCGCTGGCAAGGCTGGTGTTTATTGTCCATCCCTCGTTGCCTGGAGGAGGTGTGGCAGGCCTTCTTCTTGAATCACTGCAGAATAGCGGATTGATACAATCGACGTGAGACTGTGAATTGTCTGCTGATAAAACTCTTTCAACCAGTGTCCGAGAGTACTCACTGGGGGGGGGTGGGGTGGGGTGGGGGGGAGAAAGAGGTCCGCAAGCCGATAATCCGGGCAGCCAGGCCCTGGAAATCAAATCAAGATCATTACATCTTACCATTTTTACAAACCATCTGCACAGACATCTAGAGCCATTTCAGCACTTCTGAAGGTTAAATATGGAAGCACAAATAAGCTCCTAGTTTTGGAGCTGGGGGCTACGGTTTATTTCCCTCAATTTCACTTTACCGATTTTGTAATATCCATGAACGAGGACAATCCCGAGGTTGGTGGGCTTCAACCTGCGGCCGCTCTCCACAGTGACATAGTTGCGCTGGCAGATGTTGTTGATATGGACCGGGATACTGGCATCCGTCCCTGGGAGCGAAGAAAAGACAAACATAGTTTAGGTTACACATTTCTGTTAAGTCTCAGATAAAGCCTCTGGTGTTGCAGTCTTCTCAGAACCCATCACTGCACCACCACTGGGATGAACTTGCAGCCTTGGTGGGGGGGGGGTTAAAGTCATTACATTCAATCACTGCCGACCTCAGAAAAAGGGGAACACAGATGCTCTGACAAGCATCAAATCTCTCTGCTTTGCCTCCCATTCCCACACATCCCCGTCTATATCTTAGCAGATATTGATAGGCTGACCTGGTTATTGTGTAGTTTTGGTCTCCTTACCTAAGGAAGGATATACTTGCCATAGAGGGAGTGCAACAAAGGTTCACCAGACTGATTCCTGGGGTGGGAGGATTGTCCTATGAGGAGAGACTGAGTACACTAGGCCTATATTCTCTAGAGTTTAGAAGAATGAGAGGTGATCTCATTGAAACATACAACATTTTTACAGGGCTTGACAGAATAGATGCAGGGAGGATGTTTCCCCTAACTGGAGAGTAAGGGGTCAGCCATTTAGAACTGAGATGAAGAGAAATGTCTTCATTCAGAATGTGGTGAATCTTTGGCATTCTCTACCCCAGTGGAGGCTCAGTCATTGAGTATATTCAAGACAGAGATTGATACATTTTTGGATACCAAGGGAATCAAGGGATATGGGGATAGTGCAGAAAAGTGGAATTGAGGTAGATCAGCCAATATCTGAATGAATAGTGGAGCAGGCTCGAGGGGCCGCATGGCCTACTCCTGCTCTTACTTACGTTACCACAGTAGGACCCGATTCACCTTCCAGAGAGAGGGAAACACTACAAGCTGGTCAAAGACTCAGCATTGGGCAATTATAAATTGGGGCTTTTTAAATTATAAAACCTCCTTTTTAATCTTCCCTGTTCAGATAGTTGTTGCAAGTTTTGCTCTTTTTATTTCAGAAACACATTGAACTCAATTTCCGAGAGTTGATGCTCAAACACATTTTCTGAAGCTTTGTTTGCGAGTTCAGGAGTTCTGAACCCAAGTAGAACTGATCAGGACTAAATGGCGGTTTTAAAGCTCAGTATAAACAAGAGTTAGTATTATTAGAGATTCTTCATAAAGTTTATTATACAGTCTGTAGGAAAGTAATTGCATCTTTGACATAATGCTGACATTTTCCAAACAACTTATCTCATTGGAGTAATTGCACTGATTGCTTCAACCTTTGCTATTTGTAACACGAACATGTCACTGGAGGGTGTTTATAGGCTTGACTCACATCACAGCAGATAAATGGAATGTTATGCAATGAATGTTATGCTTGTTGCAGTGAATATTAAGCAAGAATCAATTAATTTTTTTAGTTCCCAAAAGGATCCACAATTTCTTAAGTACATTAGAACGTTCAACTTTATTGCTGCATGACAAACTAAAAATTTCCAGAACACGAATACCATCTCCATTAACAATTTGGGAGATCTTGGAAGTTCAAAACCATGATGAATATTCTCGAAGCAAATGAGCTAAACTCACATCTTCAATCCAGCCAGACTCCGAATGTGACATATGAATATCATTACCTGTTCCAGCTACTCTGAATAACTAGGGCGTCTATAATGGGACCACCATCCCTTATATGAATAGGGGTTAATAGTGGGACAGATAGCCCCGAAGAGTTGGTAAAGGAACAGTCACCGCTCTCATCTGGAGGGAGGAGAGCATGCTGGGAGAGCTCAGAGATGCAGTGATCGTGACCATCTTTAAAAAAGGGGACAAGTCCGACTGCAACTACAGAGGAATCTCCCTGTTGTCTGCCACTGGGAAAGTAATCACAAAAATCTTCCTCAACCAACTTCTCTGATAGAGAATTCAAACAGGCTGCATTTAGACAGACTGTGAAAATTCACAGACCCCCAAGTCAAGGCTGCTACATGCAGTTTAGCATGTTGCATTAAGTCATCAATCAACTTGACATTTTAGGACCCTTGGGTAGCGAACCAATTAAAAGGTTAAAAGACTATTAATTGAGCCAATAAGGTCAAAGAAGGAGAGTTCTTTTCTGTAAATTGATCCAGGTATAAGTACAGCCATTTTGACCATGTGGTCTCAGAAGGACAAAGACCTGGCTTAAAGCCAAGAAATTGTTACTGCTGTCTGCCAAATTAAAGAAGTTAAAACTACAATCGGAGTTCGTATTTCATTGAAAATTAAGAGATCTAACAATTTTGGCGTCATGAACACGATCGCTGAGGAAAGAAACTGAATTTTGGACATCGGACCTACATACTGAGGTAAGGACACCTCTTTTCGAACCCTCCGGTTGGTAGTCGGCTAGAGGTTCTATAGACGTCTAAACTTCGGCGGTGTGTTAGTTAATTAATCACCGACCTATTGATCGGCTAGAAAGCCTACGACTCGAGACCCCAGTAAAGAAATTATGGCAGCAGGAGATAAGAGCAAAGAATTGCCTACAACTGTTAAAGGTGGCCAAGCACCACCTGAAGTTTCGCTAGATTTAATTCTCGAACAGTTGAAAGAATACATAGAGCAACAGTTCAACTTATCTAAAACCTGTATTAAGATCGAACTAAAGTACGGAACCTCCAAAGGACAATGGTCCTTGGACAAGATTAAAAGGGTCTGGGGAAAAACGACCCATATGAAAAATAAAGAGCGAACTAGATGGTCCCTAGAGGTAATGGGAAAGATCCGAAACCGGAATGAAATTATAATGCGGTCCCAACATGATCGAGAACTGACCAGTACAAAGGATCAATTGCAAGCAGTTTGTGCGCAGCTGCGACAGAAAAAGCTTGAACTTGAAAAGCTGGAAGCGGAAGTTAAAGATCTTAAAGGTAAAATTAAAGAATGGAAAAAATCATTAGGTCAAGAGACAGTAATAGGAAAAGGAAAATGTATTGATCAATTCCCAGGGTACCCATGTTTGGATAAATTAAAAGCGCAAACCCGAAGACACGACCGAGGAATAGATACGAATTCTGAATCCTCCAACAATACAGTGTCGGAGGATGATGAAGAATTAGGGGTGCGCTTTGTCCCGTTTAAAAAAAGACGAGTTGTAGTCAAATCAGAAGAGACTGCGGATGAGGGCGGAACCAAAAAAACGAAGCAAAGGCTGTATGAAAAATACTTAATTCATGATCCGGCAGACCCAGAGAAAATTGATAAATGGTCCAAGGAATTGCCCAATCCAAAGAAAGGGGGAGTAAAAACGTGGGACCAATTGTACCGCTTAAGAAATATATATCAACTTCATCCCTGGGATGGAGTGCAAATTTTGACCATAATGGTGCCAAAAACACAGGGAAGAAAATTGCACGACAAGGTAGAAGAAGCTTTGGGGCAGGATGAGCAAGATTTAGATGCAGGATGGGAGGCGATTAAACACTGGCTGCAAGCCTTCAGTCCAGCTAAGACAGACTGGGGAAAAATTGCAGCCTGCCAACAGAAAGGAACAGAGGAGGTCCTGGAGTATGACGAGCGGTTTAGATGCACGTGGCTAGAACATTCGGGTATGAATAATACGGATGAGGAAATGGATGAACAAGTGTTTGGACCCCTGAAAGCAGCTTTCGTGGCTGGTCTAAAGCCAGAACTGTCCAAAATGCTTAAGGTATTGTTACCGGACTGGGAAGGTAGAGGAACTACCTTTGCAGCATTGGTGGATCGATGTAACCAATTAGATCGGGATATGGGAGCTAAAGTCCGAGCTGTACAGGCTATGGGATGGAAATCCCAGGATTCCGATAAACAGTCATTAGGAAAATTACCCGGAAAATGTCATTATTGTGGGAAAGAAGGTCACTGGGCCAAGACGTGCAGGGAAAAACAGAAAGGTCGTGGCTGGGGAAGAGGACACAGCCAGTGATACAATTCAGCCAACAAGCCAGGCTTGTCACAAGATAACGACCTCATAGAAGCAGTTAAGCGACTGACAATACAACAACAGAAGGAGTTACTTGGGATAGCAAAAAACGATTAGAGCCCACCCTGGCCCCCCTCCTCGCACTAATACAACAAAGGGGAGATGGGCTATATATAACTGTGAGGGTGGGCGATAAGGATGTGGACAGTCTTTTAGACACAGGGGCGGAAGTAACACGCTTACCCCTACAATATGGAGACTTTTTGCCGTTGGATGGTAGGGCATGTACAGCCTCTGGAGTTGGGGGCTATAAAATGGAAATTAAAAAGACAACACCGGTACTTATAGGGCTGGGTCCACATGAACTAACCACGCCAGTCTGGATAGGTCCAGTAGATCAACCCCTTTTGGGAATGGACGTTCTAATCCAAGTAGATTCATCGTTGCATTTCGAGGATGGTCGGGTGGCATGGTCAATTAGAACTTTGAAGAAAGAAGAATTAAAGGAACACCCGATATGGGCTAAAGATAAGAGCGATTGTGGCCTACTCCAGATGGAGCCTGCGTCATTTACAGGGACCAAGCCTCCATGCACTAAACAGTATCCCATCAGTCGAACTGCCATCACGGGAATCTTACCGGTTATTCAGCAATTGGAGAAACAAGGGGTGCTTATTAAAACGCATAGCTCCTCCAATAGCCCCGTGTGGCCGGTACAGAAATCTAATGAGACTTGCCGTTTGACTGTCGATTATAGGAAAGCTAACCAGTGTATTGATCAAAAAGCTCCTTTGGTCGCAGATCCCTCCACCATTTTTAATGCCCTCAAACCGGAACATAAATATTTCTCGGTTATAGATATGGCCAATGGATTTTGGTCGGTGCCTCTGGCACCGGAGGTTCGACAGTGGTTTGCTTTCACTGTCCAAGGACAACAGTATACTTGGACCCGGTTACCGCAGGGTTTCCACAACAGCCCTACGGTATTCCACATGGCTTTACAAAGCCATTTGCGAGAATTACCTCCCCTGTCATCCAATATGTAGACGAGATCCTGCTAGCTTCAAACACGGAAGAACAGCATGAACAAGATTAGGAGCTTTGCTGGATCACCTTTGGCTGAAAGGACATAAAGCCAGCATCGACAAAGCACAAATATCCCAAGAAGAGGTTGTATACCTGGGACAAAAGATTTCACAAGGAAAGAGAGAGAACTTACCCAGGATAGAACTGCAGCCATTCGGGCTGCTAAAAAACCCACCACTATTCAGGAACTAAGGTCTTTTTTGGGATTGTGTAACTTTAACAGAAATTGGATTGACTCCTTCACATAGCTTGCTCAGCCATTGAATGATATTTTAAAGGGGAAACGTGCTTTTAAAGAAGCCATTACCCTCACAAAAGAACAGCAAGAGGCCTTCCTGAATTTGAAAAAGGCTTTGTGTTCGGCACCGGCTCTGGGAATCCCCGACAGTGGTAAGCCATTTACCCTGTTTGTCCATGAGAAAGAAGGATATATGACAGCCATACTGACACAAGAACATTGGGATCGGCAAAGACCTATTGGCTATTATTCGGCAAAACTGGATGCGGTAGCCCTCGGATGGGGAAGTTGCCTAAGGGCCATGGAAGCTACATGTCGAGCGGTAATGATCACTGTGGGTCTAGTCCTCGATCAAAAGCTGATTGTCAAGTGTCCCCACACCGTACACGCTTTGCTGTCTATGAATAGAATGTCTCAGGTGACAGCAGCAAGATGGACCCGCTGGACAGCAGTTTTGGAAGCTCCTAATCTCCATATCGTCCGGGCCAGCTCGGTTAATCCCGCAACTATGCTCCCGATGTCAGAATCGAGGGAGCAAGAGGGGGGAGAATGTGAAGAGCATGACTGCGTGGAGATTTTAAAAGAAACAGAAGAAGCAGCCTTAGCAGTAGAGGAGCCTCTGCAGAACCCAGACCTCATCCTGTTTACAGATGGTTCCTCCTTTGTTGACAATGGTATCAGAAAAGCAGGATGGGCAGTTACAACCTTATATGAGGTAGTGGCAAAAGGATGTTTACCCTCAGGAACGTCAGCACAACAGGCCGAGTTACGGATAGCATGTCGAATAGCAGAAGGACAGACAGCTAATGTCTACACTGATTCGCGTTATGCTTTTGGAGTCGCTCACGACTTTGGTATGTTATGGCGGAAAAGAGGATTCCTCACTGCTGCTGGTACACCTATCCGAAATGGAAAAGAAGTCCGAGACTTACTGGAGACCATACAATTACCTCAGGAAGTGTCCATCCTGAAGTGTAAGGCCCATACCAAGGTAAATACCACAGAAGCACAGGGAAATGCCCTAGCCAACCAGGCAGCTAAAGATGCCGCCTCACAAGGCGTTCCTCCAGAAGAACCAACACAGATGTGCAGATTGAAAGCACTCACGACTCTGACACGAGACCTTCAAACAATGCAAGGCGAGTGCTCCCGAGAGGAAAAATGGACATGGATTGAGGCAGGAATTAAGCTATGTGAAGATGGTGTCTGGAGACAAAGAGTTACCGACAAGCCAGTCGCGCCACAAGCGCTTATGCTTTTTTTAGCCCAACAGATCCACTCGTGGGGACACTTGGCCTCACAACAGATGACGGCACGGTTCCAGAAAAGCTGGTGGGGTCGGGGATTTAAAAAACATGCCCAGCTGGTAACAGACAGCTGTGTGGTCTGCCAGAAAAATAATTCTGGACCCATCATGGTAATGCCCCAACTGAGGCCTCCTGCCCCTGTCGGACCATTCCAGCATCTGCAGGTTGATTATATATCGCTTCCTTCATGCCAAGGATATACTAACATTCTTGTCATGGTCGACAGATTCTCTAGATGGGTAGAAGCTGTCCCAACTAAAAGAGCCACAGCCAATCACACTGCAAAGGTCTTGTGTAAGGATTACATTCCCCGATGGGGAGTCCCGAGTAGCATTGACTCAGATCAGGGAACACACTTCACAGGTGCTGTCTGCCAAGAAGTCTGTAGGTTACTGAACATTATGTGGGATTTACACTGTCCTTATCATCCACAATCATCAGGACAAGTAGAACGAATGAATCGAACTTTGAAACAACGGCTTGCCAAATATCACCAAGAAGGAACACCATGGCCCCAGGCACTACCAATAGTGCTATGTAGTATTAGGGCAACCCCGAACAGAACTACAGGTCTAAGGCCATTTGAAATTATAACAGGAAGACCCATGTCACTGCCAGGAACTATCGATTTACGGAAAGCTGATGTTCACTTAATGAGTGACACTTTGTTATCATACTGTCAGAACTTAACCAGTGCTATTAGTTCTATTTCCCGACAGGTATCGGCAGCTTGGGGTAATCCACCTGAAGGAGGACACGACATCATCCCGGGAGTCTGGGTGTATGTGAAAAAGTTGCATAAAGAACCTTTGGGTGCCAAGTGGAAGGGACCTTATCAAGTGTTATTGACCACCCAGGCAGCTGTTAAAGTCCAAGGAAAGAAAGCCTGGATCCACGCTTCACACGTTAAACGAGCACCCGTAACTGAAGCTGAAATCTAATAAGGAAAATTACTTTTTGCGAAAATGTATAAATTTACTGTATTATTGATTGTAGGTATTCTAGGCATAGGCCTACTTTCTTACCAGCCGACCCTCTGCACCAAAGGGAAATAGTAGGGTAACAAGGGAATTACATGTAAATACCTTTTTATATAGGTCATACATTTATGCCAAACAAGGTAACATTTCCAGTTGTTGGGTGTACACGCATATTCCTATTCACTCAAAGGGAGGGATTCCCTTGAGGACAGTTCCTTTGAATATCTCGGAAATGGCTGAGTGGATAATTAATCAAAACAAAACAGGCAATGCGTTTCAGGATACGGAAAACTGGGCATGTAAATGGAAGTCAGCAGGTTACAATCTGACTACCTTTGAAGGGGGATACCAACCGTGCTACAATAATTCCAAACGGCCCCCATTTTTTGTTATCACCAATACAACGGGAATAGGAAGACCGGGGGAATCGGTCTGTCTGATTAGAAACATCAAAGGAGGCCAAAATATGGGGTATAGTAACTGCTCCCGGAATTATAATATAATCAAGCCACGGAACCGTCCAAACTGGGCCGATGTGGGAATTTTTAACTTAACGGGGATTCTGAATAAAACAGATGGAAAAGCCTGGACAGACCCCGGAGTGTTGCTGACAAAGAAACAGCTAACATTCATTGCATATAATGGCACCTATTGGGTGTGTGGCCACAAGGCCTACCCTTGGCTGCCCCAGAATTGCATGGGATCCTGCTATTTAGCCTACATTGTGCCTTATATGTATCATATAAAGTCACTGTCGGAACATTTACACCGTCCTAAGACACCTCAAGTCGCTGGAGAAATACCACCAACGATGCCTCCACAAGATCCTATAAATCCCCTGGGAGGACAGATGCACCAACATTAGTGTCCTCGTCCAGGCCAACATTCCCAGCATTGAAGCACTGACCACACTTGATCAGCTCCGCTGGGCGGGCCACATTGTCCGCATGCCAGACACGAGACTCCCAAAGCCAGCGCTCTACTCAGAACTCCTTCCTGGCAAACAAGCCAAAGATGGACAGAGAAAACGTTACAAGGACACCCTCAAAGCCTCCTTGATAAAGTGCAACATCCCCACCGACACCTGGGAGTCCCTGGCCAAAGACCACCATAAGTGGAGGAAGTGCAGCCGGGAGGGCGCTGAGCACCTCGAGTCTCATCGCCGAGAGCATGCACAAATCAAGCGCAGGCAGCAGAAGGAGCGTGCGGCAAATCAGTCCCACCCTCCCTTTCCCCTCAATGACTGTATGTCCCACCTATGGCAGGGACTGTGGCTGTCGTATTGGACTGTTCAGCCACCTAAGGACTCAATCTAAGAGTGGAAGCAAGTCGTCCTCGATTCCGAGGGACTGCCTATGATGATGTCTGCTGTAGACTGGATTGCTAATGGAGGGATCAGCCTCAATACGAATGGGAATGTCAGCTGCCAAAAATGGACAGATTAGTAAGGGGACTGTAAACGTCGGATAACATAGATTGGTCATGGGACCGTCAATTCCGATACAGACGTGTTTGGTAATGGGCCGATCAGCCCTGATAACTGAGATCTTTAAGAACATAAGGACATAAGAAATAGGAGCAGGAGTAGGCCATAATGCCCCTTGAGCCTGCTCCGCCATTCAATAAGATCATGGCTGATCTGATCATGGACTCGGCTCTACTTCCCTGCCCGCTCCCCATAACCCCTTATCATTTAAGAAACTGTCTATTTCTGTCTTAAATTTGTTCAATATCCCAGCTTCCACAGCTCTCTGAAGCAGTGAATTCCACAGATTCGCAACCCTCAGAGAAGAAATTTCTCTTCATCTCAGTTTTAAATGGGTGGCCCCTTATTCTAAGATCATTCCTTCTAGTTCTAGTCTCCCCCATCAGTGGAGACATCCTCTCTGCATCCACCTTGTCAATCCCCCTCATAATCTTATACGTTTCGCTAAGATCACCTCTCATTCTTCTGAACTCCAATGAGTAGAGGCCCAACCTACTCAACCTTTCCTCATAAGTCAACCCCCTCATTCCGGAATCAACCTAGTGAATCTTCTCTGAACTGCCTCCAAAGCAAGTATATCCTTTCGTAAATATGGAAACCAAAATTGCACGCAGTATTCCAGGTGTGGCCTCACCAAAACCTAGCAACACTTCCCTGCTTTTATACTCCATCCCCTTTGCAATAAAGGCCAAGATACCATTGGCCTTCCTGATCACTTGCTGTACCTGCATTCTATCTTTTTGTGTTTCATGCACAAGTACCCCCAGGTCCCGCTGTACTGCGGCACTTTGCAATCTTTCTCCATTTAAATAATAACTTGCTCTTTGATTTTTTTCTGCCAAAGTGCATGACCTCACATTTTCCAACATTATACTCCATCTGCCAAATTTTTGCCCACTCACTTAGCCTGTCTATGTCCTTTTGCAGATTTTGTGTGTTCTCTTCACACATTGCTTTTCCTCCCATCTTTGTATCGTCAGCAAACTTGACTACATTACACTCCATCCCTTCTTCAAAGTCGTTAATATAGATTGTAAATAGTTGGGGTCCCAGCACTGACCCCTGCGGCACCCCATTAGTTACTGGTTGCCAACCAGAGAATGAACCATTTATCCCGACTTTCTGTTCTCTGTTAGTTAGCCAATCCTCTATCCATGCTAATATATTGCCCCCAATCCTGTGAACTTTTATCTTGTGCAGTAACCTTTTATGTAGCACCTTGTCAAATGCCTTCTGGAAGTCCAAATACACCACATCCACTGGTTCCTCTTTAGCTACCCTGTTTATTACATCCTCAAAGAACTCCAGCAGTCAGCCTTCATAAAAGAGAGGGTCAGAAATGAGATGATCAGCCCCAATAACAGGTAGGGTCGACAACAGGACAGGCAGCTCCAATAATGGTTGCGGTTGGCAATGTGATAGTTAGTTCCAATATGAACTAGATAGGTTATTGATATAAACAGGATAAGTAAAGATACAGCCCACCTTGATAATGGACTGGGTGGTAACAAGACAGTACATCTTGAAAATGAAAAGGGGTTCATAAAAGGATAGTCAGTCACGATAACGGAAAGGGTTGGTAACGGGATGGTTATTCCTTATAACGACAAGGGGTTAGTAATAGGATGGTCAGCACCGATAATAGAAAGAGGTGTGTAATAAGATAGTCAGCCCTGATAATGTATGGGGACAGTAACTGGACAGTGAACCCCAATACTAAATACTAGTAGCGGGATGGTGAGCCCAGATAACAAGTAAACTCTGATACAGATTCGTTGGTAACGGGACAGTTAGCCCTGGTAACTGACAGGAATGATCACATGATGATCAGCCCCAATACGGACAGGGTCGATAATGGAATAATCGCCAGGACCGGATTACACAGTAATAAAAACAGAAAATGCTGGAAATACTCAGCAGGTCAGGCAGCATCTGTGGAAAGAGAAACAGAGTTAACGTTTCAGCTCAATGACCTTTCATCAAAATTGGAAAAATTTATGCAACAGATTTTAAGCATGTGTAGGGACACGGCAAGGGAGGAGGGGATGCTGCCTGATCTGCTGAGTATTTCCAGCATTTTCTGTTTTTATTTCCAGCATCCGCGGTAGTTTGCTCTGGCAACACAGTACTCTGTCCTGATAACAGACACTGGTAGCAGGACCGTGACCCACAATGATGGTTGAGAATTGTTAACAGAATGGTCAGCTCCAATACATTTGGAAACAGTACAGTTATCAAATTAAATTCGTGAAGGTCTCTCAAATGCTATCAATACAATGCTGGCGAATCGAATAACTAAGGCTGTAGATATGGCTTTAAACTAAAAAGTGGGGGGGGGGGGGGAGGGTTCAGGTGAGGATACATTTAGAAAGTTAAAGAGAAAGGACAAGACAATAGTGCAGGGTAGCGATAGCCAGAGTGTGGCAGGAAGGGACAGAGCGTACAAATGTAAGAGTGAACCAGCAAATTGGGTCAGAATAGGGAAAAATGGTAAAAAGACAAAATTAAAGGCTCTTCATCTATTTATATTAATGATTTAGATGAAGGCACTGAATGTAATATCTCCAAGTTGCAGATGACACTATGCTAGGTGGCAGTGTGAGCTGTGAGGAGGATGCTAAGAGGCTGCAGGGTGACTTGGACAAGTTAGGTGAGTGGGCAAATGCATGGCAGATGCAGTATAATATGGATAAGTGTGAGGTTATCCACTTTGTTGGCAAAAATTGGAAGACAGATTATTATCTGAATGGTGACAGATTAGGAAAAGGGGAGGTGCAACGAGACCTGGGTGTCATGGTACATCAGTCATTGAAGGTTGGCATGCAGGTACAGCAGGCAGTAAAGAAAGCAACTGGCATGTTGGCCTTCATAGCGAGAGGATTTGAGTATAGGAGCAGGGAGGTCTTACTGCAGTTGTACAGGGCCATGGTGAGGCCACACCTGGAGTATTGTGTGCAGTTTTGTTCTCCTAATCTGAGGAAGGACAGTGAGGGAGTGCAGCGAAGGTTCACCAGACTGATTCCCGGGATGGCAGGACTGACATATGAAGAAAGACTGGATCGACTAGGCTTATATTCACTGGAATTTAGAAGAATGAGAGGAGATCTCATAGAAGCATGTAAAGTTCTGAGGGGATTGGACAGATTAGATGCAGGAAGAATGTTCCCGATGTTGGGGAAGTCCAGAACCAGGGGTCACAGTCTAAGGGTAAGGGGTAAGCCATCTAGGACCGAGATGAGGAGAAACTTTTTCACCCAGAGAATTGTGAACCTCTGGAATTCTCTACACAGAAAGTTGTTGAGTCCAGTTCGTTGGATATATTCAAAAGGGAGTTAGATGTGGCCCTTACGGCTAAAGGGATCAGGGGGTATGGAGAGAAGGCAGGAGTGGGGTACTGAAGTTGCATGATCAGCCATGATCATATTGAATGGCAGCACGAAGGGCCGAATGGCCTACTCCTACACCTATTTTCCATGTTTTCTATCTGAATGCCCACAGCATTCGTAACAAGACAGATGAATTAACGGCACAAATATAAATAAATCAGTATGATCTGATAGCCATTACAGAGACATGGCTGCAAGGTGACCAAGGCTGGTAACTGAATATTCAGGGGTATTTGACATTTCGGAAGGATAGGCAGAAAGGAAAAGAAGGTGGAGTAGCTTTGTTAATAAAGGATGAGATCAGTACAGTTGTGAGAAATAATCTTGGCTCAGAAGATCAAGAGGTAGAATCAGTTTGGATGGAGATAAGAAATAGTAAGGGAAAGAAGTCTATAGGTCCCCTAACAGTAGCTACACTGTAGGACAGAGTATAAATCAAGAAATCAAGAAATGGGGGCCAATAAGAAAGTTACAGCAATAATCATGGGTGATTTTAATCGTCCAATATAGATTGGACAAATCAAATTGATAAAGGTAGCCTCGAGGATGAGTTTATAGAGTGTGTTCGGGACGGTTTCTTAGAACATGGCTTGCATGTCGTCGTGGAGCAGGCAGAGGGAGGATGGTGACAAACTTTTGGGGGCAGCCGAAACGGAGGAGGACACTCCATAGTCCCTCATGGTTGACAGTGTCAAAGGCCTTTGTATGGTCAAAGAAGGTCATGTACAAGGGTTAGTGCTGTTCCCTGCAATTCTCTTGTAGTTGTCGCGCGGTGAAGATCATGTCTGTTGTACCCCTTAGTGGACAGAATCCGCATTGTGACTCAGGGAGGAGCTTGCAATAAAGGACAACATTCCATTTGCCTTCCTGATTACTTGCTGTACCTGCATACTAACTTTTTGTGTTTCATGCACCAGGTCCCTCTGTACTGCAGTACTTTGCAATTTTTCTCCATTTAAATTGAAATTTGCTTTTCTATTTTTTTTGCCAAAATGGATAACCAAAGACGGTAGATAAACAGTGGCAGACATTTAAGGAGATATTTCATAACTCTCAACAAAGATATATTCCAGTGCGAAAGAAAGACTCTACGAGAAGGATGAACCATCCCTGGTTAACTAAGGAAGTTAAGGATGGTATCAAATTGAAAGAAAAGACATACAATGTTGCAAAGATTCGTGGTAGGCCGGAAGATTGGGACATTTTTAGAAACCAGATGATTAAAAAAAATAATAAAGAGGGAGAAAATAGATTATGAGAGTAAACTAGCAAGAAATATAAACAGAGACAGTAAGAGTTTCTACAAGTATATAAAAAGGAAGAGAGTAGCTAAAGTAAACGTTGGTCGCTCAGAGCATGAAACTGGGGAATTAAATAATGGGAAACGAGGAAATAGCAGAGACTTTGAACAAATATTTTGTATCTGTCTTCAAGTTAGAGGACACTAAAAGTATCCCAATAATAGCAGATAATCAAGGGGTGAAAGGGAGGGAGGAACTTAAAACAATCACTTTCACTAGAGAAAAAGTACTAGGCAAACTAATGGGACTAAAGGTTGACAAGTTTCCTGGACCCAATCGCTTGCATCCTAGGGTCATAAAAGAAGTGGCTGCAGAGATAGTGAATGCATTGGTATTAATCTACCAAAATTTCCTCGATTCTGGAAAGGTCCAAGCGGATTGGAAAACCACAAATGTAACGCCCCTATTTAAGAAAGTGGGGAGACAGAAAGCAGGAAACTATAGGCCAGTTAGCTAAACATCTGTCATTGGGAAAATGCTGGAATCCATTATTAAGGGAGTAGTAGCAGGACATTTAGAAAATCATAATACAATCAGAGTCAACATGGTTTTATGAAAGGGAAATCGTGTTGGAAAAATTTATTAGAGGTCTTTGAGGATGTAACAAGCAGGGAGGATAAAGGGGGACCAGTAGATGTAGTGTATTTGGATTTCCAAAAGGCATTCAATAAGGTGCCACATAACTGAACAAGGTAAGAGCTCACGGGGTTGGGGGTAATATATTAGCATGGATAGAGGAATGGCTTACTAGTAGAAAACAGAGAGTCGGGATAAATGGGTAATTTTCAGGTTGGCAAACTGTAACTAGTGGGGTGCCACATGGATCAGTGCTAGGGACTCAACTATTTACAATTTATATTAATGACTTGGATGAAGGGACCGAGTGTACTGTAGCCAAATTTGCTAACGATACAAAGATAGGTGGGAAAGCAAATTGTCAGGAGGACACAACGAGTCTGCAAAGGGATGTAGATAGGTTAAGTGAGTGGGCAAAAATTTGGCAGATGGAGTATGTGTGAAAATGTGGAAGGATGGAAAAGCAAAATATTGTTTAAATGGAGAGAGACTACAGAATGCTGCGGTACAGAGGGATCTGGGGGTCCTCGTACATGAAACGCAAAAAGTTAGCATGCTGGTACAGCACGTAATTAGGAAGGCAAATGGAATGTTGGCCTTTATTGCAAGGGGGATGGAGTATAAAAGTAGGGAAATCTTGCTACAACTGTACAGTATATTGGTGAGACCACATCTCAAGTACTGCGTATAGTTTTGGTCTCTTTATTTAAGGAGGGATATACTTGCATTGGAGGCTGTTCAGAGAAGGTTCACAAGGTTGATTTCTGAGATGAAGGGGTTGACTTATGAGGAAAGGTTAAGCAGGTTGGGCCTATACTCATTGGAATTTAGAAGAATGAGAGGTGATCTTATTGAAACATATGAGATTCTGAGGGGACTTGACAGGGTAGATGCAGAGAGGATGTTTCCCTTTGAACTAGGGGGCATAGTTTCAGAATAAGGGGTCGTCCATCTAAGACAGAGATGAGAAGGAATTTCTTCTCTCAGAGGGTTGTGAATCTTTGGAATTTTCTGCCTCAGAGAGCTTTGGACGCTGGGTCATTGAATATATTCAAGGCGAGGATAGACAGATTTTTGAGCTACAGGCAAGTCAAGGGTTATGGGGAACAGGCAGGAAGTGGAGTTAAGGCCAAGATCTGATCAGCCACGATCTTGTTGAATGGCAGAGGGGCCGATTGGCCTACTCCTGCTCCTATTTCTTATGTTCTTTTGTAGTATGGGTAGTAGACTCGAAATGCCAAACCAGATGTACCTTGCGAGAAATGTGACCTGTGTAGCAGTTGTTCTTGTATCAAAAGCATGTACAAATCACTATTTTGTGCAGTTTACAAAGTATTGTTAGACAGGGAATAGGGGACCATGGCTTCATACTGGATCCGTGAAGCTTGCTGGTGCACAATCTATAAATATTGTACTGGATATGTGACCAGCAGCAGCAAGAAAAGGTCTTCATCGGATGACTGCAATTGTTCGGCTTCTATTCTCCCCCCTCTTCAGTCAGTTAAGGAGGGAAAACTGGCGATCAAAACTTTATAAGTCATTAGAGACACTCCCGTCCCGTGCTGGCATCACCACAGGACTCAAAAGGCAACACTGCAAAACTACGCAATAAAATCTTAGTTATATCCAGTCTGGGCTGATGTAGTTCTGATGAGAGACTTATACATGTCAGAATTGAAGCAGATTGTTATTTTTCATTTAGCTTTGCAATTCACTTCCAGGCAAAGGGAAGAACACAAAAGGGAGGACGTGTAATACCCAAAGGCAAAATGTTCAGAGCAGTTCAATGAACAACCAAGCCAAGACCATCTGAAAGAATATTAATAATTGATATTTATTATCAAACATAATCTCGAAAAATGATTCACATCGCCATCGAATCCTATCTGCAGCTCTGAAGAAAATACTTTGCCTGAATAAGACTAGTGCTCCCACTAAATTTTCTCCCATTTTCTCTTCTGAAGGTGCTGACTCTTGCTGGGATATGGTTCCATGCGCGACGGCTGCTCTTCAACACCTCACCAATTCATGCACGAGCCCAGACAGTGAGTGTTGGAAGACAATCAACTACAAAGGCATCACAGCCAATCCGATCCGGCCATCATCTGACGTCCACACCAATGCCCCCATAATCTGCACTGCCTCCTGTATGGCTTCCCTCCCCCAATGCACGGAGCATTCAAACTTGTGGGCACGCGCGGCATATCTACAATGGAGAAGCCAGGGAGCAGCAAGCGTGGCCGCGCAGCTTAGCAGGAACATTGGTCCACACGTGTGCATTTTTCACCATGGGTCAGTGGAGAGTAATCCGAAGCAGAAATGTTTGTCCCCTTTCTATCCCAGGGGCTCTGAAGCCAACTGTGGCACCTCAACCCGTCACCCCAGCTGAGATCAGCTAACTCGGTATAGACCAAGGATCAATCATAAGAACATAAGAATTAGGAACAGGAGTAGGCCATCTAGCCCCTTAAGCCTGCTCCACCACTCAACAAGATCGTGGCTGATCTGGCCATGAACTCAGCTCCACTTACCCGCCCGCTCCCCATAACTCTTAATTCCCTTATTGGTTAAAAATCTATCTATCTGTGATTTGAATATATTCAATGAGCTAGCCTCAACTGCTTCCTTGGACAGAGAATGCCACAGATTCACAATCCTCTGGGAGAAGAAATTCCTTCTCAACTCGGTTTTAAATTGGCTCCCCCGTATTTTGAGGTTGTGCCCCCTAGTACTAGTCTCCCCGACCAGTGGCAACAACTTCTCTGCCTCTATCTTGTCTATCCTTTTCATTATTTAAAATGTTTCTATAAGATCACCCCTCATCGTTCTGAACTCCAACGAGTAAAGACCCAGTCTACTCAATCTATTATCATAAGGTAACCCCCTCATCTCCGGAATCAGTCTAGTGAATCGTCTCTGTACCCTCTCCAAAGCTAGTATATCCTTCCTTAAGTAAGGTGACCAAAACTGCACGCTGTACTCCAGGTGCGGCCTCACCAATACCCCCTGTACAGTTGCAGCAGGACTTCCCTGCTTTTGTACTCCATCCCTCTCGCAATGAAGGCCAACATTCCATTCGCCTTCCTGATTACCTGCTGCACCTGCAAACTAACTTTTTGGGATTCATGCACAAGGACACCGCAGAATGTTGTAATTTCTCCCCATTCAAATAATATTCCCTTTTACTGTTTTTTTTCCCCCAAGGTGGATGACCTCACATTTTCCGACATTGTATTCCATCTGCCAAACCTTAGCCCATTCGCTTAACCTATCTAAATCTCTTTGCAGCCTCTCTGTGTCCTCTACACAACCCGCTTTCCCACTAATCTTTGTGTCATCTGCAAATTTTGTTACACTACACTCTGTCCCCTCTTCCAGGTCATCTATGTATATTGTAAACAGTATATCAATCCCTGTGGCACACCACTAACCACCGATTTCCAACCCGAAAAGGACCCATTCATCCCGACTCTCTGCTTTCGGTTAGCCAGCCAATTCTCGATCCATGCTAATACATTTCCTCCGATTCCGCGTACCTTTATCTTCTGCAGTAACCTTTTGTGTGGCACCTTATCGAGTGCCTTTTGGAAATCCTGGGATGTTCCTGGGCTGCGTGTGGGCTTTACTTTAAAATTGCAAGTAAATGGGCAATGTGATAAAGGTTGATTTACAACGATGGGAGACTGTTTTCAGGCATCAGGCAGTGGTGTTGTGCAGGCCTGTAACGATACGGCTTCTGCTCCAACATCTCTCGCATTATGAGGACAGTGAAGTACCCACGGGTTTATGCGAGTTCATCAAGAAAAATAGACAAAGAAACATCACAAGAGTGTAATGTCTAATTGAAAATGGTCAGCAGCCTTTTGAAAAAGTAGAGTGAATAAAGATTTGATTGCTGTATTACTGAAACGTACCAAATACCCTAAACAATATTAGGTTACCAATGGTAGGTTTCACTTTCCTCACTATGGGCCCAAATTTCCCCAGGAGTTGCTCCGCTTTTTTTGGAGCAACTTGATTTTTCTGGAGTATTTTAAAAATCCCCATTCTGCACATTTAATTTGCACCAGTGTAAGTGAGTTAGTTAGGATTTATTTTAGTTTAGTTTTTTTTTCCAAAAGGAGGCGTTATCAGGCACCTATGCTTGTTTTGGTCATTTAAGCCAGTTTGGACAGCTAATAGTTACTGCTAATTAACTTAGGCCAGCGTATGTGGCCATCTGTGGCCGCAAAGCAAACCCTTGCGGAGAGTTAAGAAATCAGCGCAGGTAGCCAGAGATTGGGGGGGGGGGGGGGAGGGGGTAAGGGAAGCACAGAGGATCTTGCAAAGTACTAAAAGCACTAAACACCTTCACAATGACATTAAAGAAGCATTAAAAACCATCAATAAGAAATTTTTTAAAAATAAGTAAAAAATAAAATTTAAGTCACCTCACGTATGCAACTGTGCACACTCTGCTAAGCGATTCATTATGGCTACTGGTGTTTCTAAACAACAGGATTCCATGAACTCTGTGGAAACCTGTCTGACAGACATGCCACTCCTGCTATTGTCTCTGGAGGCTTTTGGTTCTTTGCTTTGCACAGGCACCCCCTGCCCAATCGGCAATTATTCCCGAGTAGGTGAGTATCAGCAGGCTGTTCAGCCGCGGTGAGGCATCACAGCTGTGCCTGATCCCATCCTTGCTTAACGTTCACATGTATGAGATTCCAACAGGTGTCACTGGATTGTGATCGGGGGCAGGAACACAGTGACTCTGAGACCACATCTGCACACCCTTACCGCAGCCGTGCTGAGATCCCTTTGGCCAAGATTAGGGGCGGCGAGCATCGGATCGTCCCTTCGGCCGTGCTCAGACTTCACTGTGCATGCGCGCAGCTGCCGGCACGGTTTTCGGCGTAGGGCTGTAGCTCCGCCCCCCACTCGACGCGAATCGCCGTGCCAGGACCCGGGACACAGAGCAGAGCGGCTAGAATTCTTGGTAAATTTTTTGGCGCCGTTTTGAGCGCACAAAGTCGGCGCATCTCGGGAGAGTGCGCGGGAAAAAGGGGTTGGGGGAATTTGGGCCCTATTAAAGTATGTCAACCTCCATACACAGTTAGGTTATGCAAGCAATGAATTAATGGAAACTATTTTGCAACCATTTGTTTTTGAGAATCTGTCAGTCAAATAAACAGAAAAAAATGTAAATCTGAAATAAAAGAAAATCCTGGGAAATGAAGAGAGGAGGAAAAAAGGAATTCTACAAATGCAGCATATCGGATATCAAAACAGAAAATGCAAAAAAAACACATGGATCCACTTCCAGAAACAAACTAGCTCAATAGTATGGGCTCTGAGCCCGACAATTCTTACCGACTGAAATTAGTGCTGGGTTTGAAGGTGCGAGCACGTGATCAGAGGCTGATATTAGTGCATTAACCGAAGGGGAAAGAGCGTGCTATTAGACAAAATTAGTGAACTAACTGAAGGGGGGAGAGCATAGGTTCAGAGGTTGAAATTCGTATATGAACTGAAGGTGGAGACCGGTGATCAGAGGCTGAAATTAGTCCTCGGACTAAAGGTACAAGCACAGGGTCAGATGTTGAAATAAGTACACTAATTTCAGGGAGAGAGCACAGGATCAGAGGCTGAAATTATCTCTGCGGCTATGGGCGTTTGGATTTTTCTCGACTTTATTACTTTGAGACGCTGTAATAACTTCACCACAACCACCAAAACCTCTGTCTGGTGTGCTGCTGGACCAAAGACCTGGTGGCAAAAATTTCAAATAAAACAACCTTCCTGCTTGCTGTACTGTGAACTATCTACCATTCTCAGGCACCTCCACTGATCACTATACTTCACCTTTGACACACCGAATGAGAATATTTACACAATGGTGTTAAATGATACATTGCACCACGATATGTGCCCCAGAAAATGAAGAGGGGTTGCTTAAAATCTAAAAACGGGCTAGAATGGCCAGCGATAGGGTACACAAAAGGCTGACTTACCAATGCCATGTTTTTCCATCAAGGTGATGAGCTCTGCCTCCGTCAGGTAGTCAGGTGGGTTTGTCTGTTTCTCCAACAACTTAATCTCATCTACAGTAAACGCATCGCCACGCTCACAGACTGGAAGGGTCTCCTCCTCTGCCAGGCTCTGCCATGGCATCACCTCAGTGTAACCTGGAGTAGGACAACAAAGTCACATAAACACAGCCCGGAACACACCCAGGAACATTGAACAAGTAACAGTCTCTTGAATCTCTCCTTAATTAACAGTCTCTCGAACCGCTCCTTAATTAACAGTCTCCTCCACAAACAAAAGCTTTGAGAGAAGTTGAAAAATCAGTCAAAATAAAATCTGTAATAAAAGGCTTCTGAGTTGCACTGCATTTTAAGCCCAGTTAAAATTTCCTCTGGTTAAAGATCAATCAATAGTTTGTGACAAGTTAATTTAATTAAGCTTTAAAAATGTCCTAAATTCTTAGTAATTAGTAACTTTTAAAACTTTTGCCAATTCTAAATTTCAAGAGAACTCAGTCCTAGTCAGTGGCAGTGCCTATGCCAATACTTTGATTCCCTACTGTAATATTAAGGCCCTGTGAGAATGGAGATGTCCACAGAACAATGTGCATTAAAAATTAAGAGCATACAATAAATGTAAAATCCTGCGTTGATGGATACTTTGTCAACTTTTCCATTATAAATTTGTTCATCCACATATAGGGGTCAAGTTTCGGGCCGCGCCTAGAACGGCACAGCCCCGTGAGCCACGCCTGATTTCCGCGCTCAAAACTGCGCCTAAAACTTACCTCGGTATTCTCCCCACTGCTGGAACATTCCAGGCCCTTGGCGCAGCTGTGGGGGGCGGAGCCGGGTCCCGGCGCTGAAAACAGTGCCGGGTCCTCTGCACATGCGCGTTGGAGGCTGTGTGGGAGGGGCCCGAAGCACGCTGCCCCTAGCCCTGGCCGAATGGGCTCACTGGGGCGGCGAAGATCGGACTCGGGCCTCCCTCCTCTTGAGCTTCAGTTCCCGCTCCGGCTCTCTTTCCCCCCCCCCGCCCCCCGTTCAGGTCCGGCTCTCTTCCCCCGCCCCCTTTCCTCCCGTTCAGCCATTCCCCCTCCCCCGACGTCCTCGGCGGGACCCGCCCGCCCGGCATCTTGCTGGGGCGGGCCGTCTTCGGCCTGGCTTCCTCTCGTCAGCCGGGCCCGTTCAGCCTCGCCCCGTCCCCTCCTCTCCTCTCTTCTCCCCCTCCCACTCTTCTCACCCCCCTCCTCTCCTCCCTCTCCCCGCTCCTCCACTCCTCTCCTCTCCTCTCCACTCCACTCCACTCCCCTCCACTCCTCCTCTCCCCCCTCCCTCTCCCCCCTCCCCACTCTCCTCTCCCCCCTCCCTCACTCTCCTCTCCCCCCCCTCTCCTCTCCCCCCCCTCTCCTCTCCCCCCCTTACTCTCCTCTCCCCCACTCACTCTCCTCCCCCCCCTCACTCTCCTCTCCCCCCCTCACTCTCCTCTCCCCCCCCCTCACTCTCCTCTCCCCCCCCTCACTCTCCTCTCCCCCCCCTCACTCTCCTCTCTCCCCCCTCACTCTCCTCTCCCCCCCTCACTCTCCTCTCCCTCCACCCCCTCTCCCTCCCTCACTCTCCTCTCCCCCCCTCACTCTCCTCTCTCCCCCCCTCACTCTCCTCTCTCCCCCCCCTCACTCCCCCCCCTCACTCTCCTCTCTCCCCCCCCCTCACTCTCCTCTCTCCCCCCCCTCACTCTCCTCTCTCCTCCCCCTCACTCTCCTCTCTCCCCCCCTCACTCTCCTCTCCCCCACCTCACTCACTCTCCTCTCCTCTCCCCCACCTCACTCTCCCCCCTCCTCTCCTCTCTCCCCCCTCACTCTCCTCTCTCCCCCCTCACTCTCCTCTCTCCCCCCCTCACTCTCCTCTCTTCCCCCCCTCACTCTCCTCTCTTCCC